>NC_055957.1:23171339-23226339 GCF_018492685.1 Alosa sapidissima | reverse complement strand
TAACAGACACACGCCTTCCAGAGTGGCTTCTACCTTCTGATTAGACCCGCGTCCTCTCGCCACACTCATTGTCTTTGGGCGTAATTAGTGGATTAGACCAGCAGCCAGAGTGTTTGGTTCATAATGCCGGGAATCATTAATTCTGTGGTCCTGATTATGTTTTAATTTCACTGATGTGGAGAAGAGAGAGGGAGAGAGAAACAGAGAGAGAGAGGAAGCGAGGGAGCAAGGCCTCTGATAAATGGGAACAAGAGGAGGAAATCAGTGGTGATTAGAAGACAATCTCATCATGCAAAGAGTTCGACCAGATGGATGCCTGTTTGTCCAGAAGGGGCGTTGAGACAGAGCCATATTTGAGGGAGTGGTGATATTGAGATTCGCTCGCTGTTCTTCTTTTGGTAGTCCTCTGGTCATCTATTGGCCGCATATTGATTGGCGTAGAGATTTATGGAGTCTCCAGGCTCTGTGAGATCAGAGGGATCAATAGGCGGTGGGGGTGCAGTGGAGGGACCTTTCGGCTTATTGATTTTTAATTCATGTTTTAACAGGCAGGTGTTGCTGGTAGCAGCGTAGTGTAATATCCAGAATTCAAGGTGCAGTAAGAAACAGTCAGCCACCCCACAGCTTCTCATTGTGAGGCTTGAAATGGCCACAAGCAGAAGTCTCCCTCTCACTGACATACACAGACACACACACACACACACATACACACACACACAGTCATACAAACATCTAAAGTAATACACAGCAAGCCAACCTGCACAGATGTGAGGGTTTTTTTGGGGGCGGGGGTGTGTGTGTGTGGGGGGGGGGGGGGGGGTGACGGAGTGAGCTTGTGCTGTTGCGCTAGCCTGATGTAGCCTTTACGCTGGATTAGCTACTCAGCTTCAAAGCTCTTCAGTTCTGCTCCATTTAGCACTGTGTGTGTGTGTGTGTGTGTGTGTGTGTGTGGCTTTGTGGCTGTGTGTCTGTGTCCTATCTCCAGTGCAGTGTATATGAACACAGAACGTGCCTGTGATGAATATGAGTGTGTATATGTGTGTGTGAGACTGTGCATGTGTGACTGTGTGTGTTTGTGTGTGTGTATGTGTGTGTGTGTGTGCGTGTGTACTGTATGTGTGTGTGAAGAGTGAAGCTAAAAGTGCAGAATGAGCATGTATTTGTAGGTGTGTATGCATGTCTGCATCTGTGTATTTGTCCTTTTTTCTGTGTGTGTGTATATACAGTATGTGTGCATGCGTGCATTTGTGTGTGTGTGTGTCTGTGTGTGTGTGTGTGTGTCGTGTGTCGTGTGTCATGCGTATCTGTGTTTGCCTCTGCAGTGCATATTGAAAATGTTCAAACTAAGCGTGCCGCAGCCTTGAAGAAGCTCCTTCTGCAGAGCCGGACTGTATGTCTCTTATATATCTCTTATATATGTCTTCGCATGTTGCTCTGCCCTGAGAATGCCGTAAGATAAGAGTCAGTGTCTAGTGCTGTCTGAAGCCTCCTGAACATGGACAGGGCCGTCTCTGCGCCGTGTCCTGAAGTGGGTGTTGCGTGGCGTATGCTACGTCCCCACTACCATGGAGGGCACGGTGCTGAATGTGGAGGCTGTGCCACGCAGTGCCCCTTCTTCTGCAACAACGAAGGCAACTGGAGCAGAATGATGTGCCTCAGTGCACACAGTCGTCCCTCTGAGTAAAATACGACAAAACAGAGTCATCTAAAATCAGTCCATTCTCTCGGTGGAGGCCAGTCCACTGCCTGACTGCAGGGGGGTAGGGTGGGGTGGGGTGGGCATGGGGATGGGGGGTTAAGATTTAAATTCTGGTAGGAAACAGACAGTGACAGGTCAGGTTAACATGGTTATCTTAGTGCTCAGTCCTGCTAGGAGAGAGTCCATGAAAGTAATTGTGGCACTTAGATGCTGCTTTAATAACTGGGGCACATCAAATAGGCAGTTTACTCAAAATTATCATGACTTTTAGGAATCCCCCCTCAAAGCTCTCTAAGACAAAATGTTTGCATTTCATTAACAAAAACAGGTTTTTCACAAGCAGAATTGGCAAATTCATTGAATTTAATGTATTTCAATTTTTACATTTACACATACCCACACATTGCAGATACTTCAGATATGCAGATATTACCAAAGAAAGCGAATGTGTGTTAGTGAGTGTGTGAGTGGCGTGGCTGTTAAGTGCTGTGTGCAGGAGTAGATTAGTATGTAGCATTGGTGTAGTGTGGAGGGGAAGGGAGGGGATTTCATGGAGAAGGAGAAGCTGCGCTCCCGCTGTTGCTGCTGCTGCTGCCTGTCTGCCTGTCTGCCTGTCTGCCTGTCTGCCTGGCAGTGAGTGATGATAGAGCGCTCATGTCAGTCAATGTCACCAACATCAATAAGAAAATATCCTTTCATTCTACCCTCTTTCCCCACTGGGACCTGTGTGTGTGTGTCTTCACAGTAACGTGTGTGTGCTCGAGTGTGTATATACAGTTTAGTCATATGAGAGTCATTGTGTGTGTGCTTGTGTGTGAGTGTGTGCGTGTGTGTGTGTCTGTGTGTGTGTGTGTGTGTGTGTCTGTGTGTGTCTGTGTGAATGTGCTGTGTATGTGTTATTAAACGTGTGCACGTATGCCTCAATACCTGTGTGTGTGTGTGTGTGTGATGTGTTTGATGGCACCTGTTTTCATTTTCGCACTGCAGAGCTCCCGGTGGAGCCATAGCCATGCGCTATGAACTGCCGTGTTTTATCACTGGATCCCAGCAGATGACAGATTTATAGCGCAGCCAGCAGACGCGGGGAAATGGATTCTATGAGAGACGCGGGGCTCTGTGGGGAATCACTGTGCAGTTGGAGACGAGGTCACACATGACAGCATGCTGAGATCCCCCTCATTTCATTTATATATTCACCAAACCCACCGTGACCCTCTGACTCCCGCCACAATGTGACATGCGGACACAAGGCAGGGGAGAAGGGGAGACAGAGGGCGAGCGGAGAAGGGCCCTCACAAAGTGACATCAAGGTGACGGTGGGGGGGGGGCAGAAGCGTGTGTTTCCGTGCCGCTCGGGGGAGTAGTTTACAGCAATTAAAGCTCCACCTCCATCATGTAGAGCCACCACTACTACTCTGCCGGACACTGATGATGACGCCCATGATGAAGCCACATGAAATAGCTGGTGCTAATGGACCCAGAGAGGCAGTGGAGCTTGATTAGGGCACTGATATGATGCAGACCACACCCCCCTACTGCTGGCCACCATGTCCACTGGGGCCGCACACCTGCCTGCACTCCCCTCAGTTTACCTTTTACCAGATTTGGCAGATTTGGATTTTGTCTACAGCAACTAAATATTGCAACTAATGCAACTAAATATTATATTGTATTATATTATATTATATTATATTATATTATATTATATTATATTATAGCTTTGGGTCACCTGCCTTGACTTAAGTGACATCCCATGGTCAAAAATTCCCATAAACACACTCCTACACCTTGTGGAAAGCCTTCCCAGAAGAGTTGAAGCTGCTCTAGCTGCAAAGGGTGGACCGACGTCATATTAAATATATGGATTAAGAATGGGATGTCACTTAAGTTCATATGCAAGTCAAGGCAGGTGACCCAATACTTTTGGCAATATCGTTTATATTATATTATATTTTATATTATAGTACTGTTTGCTATAATATAGTATAATATACATTCTGTTGCACCATGCATGATGCTTCATTTCCCACTGTTAACTAAAAAACAATTATTACCATGATAGCAGTAAATAATGTAATAAATTTGCTAGTCCGGTTTGACTCAGATGGCTCAGTAGCATCATGCTCTGACACGCCCCATGATACAGTGACACTCTCCACATACCAAAAAGGGCCTCTACCCTGCTCCTTAATGAATGTATTATAGCCATATCTCTGGCCTAAGACTATTAAATGGCCCCACAGGAATTTAACAAAAGTCAAATGGCCATTGTTACTTTAGCCTCCATAACCCCGAGACTGAATGAATCCCCCCACTTCAGTTCAGTCACCTTTGGCATCCCATTGAAATGGAATTCATTGCTGGAGAAACTCCTTGTGGGAAATTAGAGGCGAGCTGAAGCTGGCGGAATGAGCTCAAATGCATTTCAGTCCATTCACTGAACAGAATTTGAATTAACCCCCAGTGTAATGACTCCTGCTCTCTCTCTCTCTCTCTTTATTTCTGTCTCTCTCCATCTCTCTCTCTCTCTTTATTTCTCTCTATCTCTCTCCATCTCTCTCTCTCTTTATTTCTCTCTGTCTCTCTCCATCTCCCTCTCTATGTCTCTCTCCATCTCTCCCTCTCTCTGTCTCTCCATCTCTCCCTCTCTCTGTCTCTCTCCATCTCTCTCTCTCTCTCTATCTCTGTGTATGTGCTGGTGTGTTTCTGAAGGCCATGGTGAACACGGTGAATAACCTGCTGACCACACGGGCGCAGCCGGCCTGGAGGGAGCTGGCCACAGGGGAGCAGCTGAGGTCAGCCACCCTGCTGCTGGACACCATGGAGGCCGGAGCCTTCATGCTGGCCGACAACCTGCTCAAGACTGACACCGTGCAGGAGAGTGCAGACAACATCCGTGAGTCCAGACAGCACACACACACACGCACACATATGTTTGTCTGCATAAATCTTGTGATAATATATGAGTTTTATCTTCACCTGATACTTGTTCTGACCCACAGACACACACACACACACACACACACACACACACACACACACACACACACACACACACACACACACTCTCTCACACACACACTTACAACCTGAGGCCAAACTACAGCAGGCCTATTCAGGGAATGTCTGTGCATCAGGAAATCAAACATACACTCATGTAGAGCTGCACACACATTGTTTATTGTGAGCATCCCTCTGACTCAGATTGTGAAGGGCGTCCTGACTCCAGTCAGACGTGCATCACACTAAACCACTGCAGTCTGCACATGTGTGTGTACTGCATGCAGTGGAGCCTCCATACCGATGAGTCATGGAATAAGCCCCCCTCCCTAAAGACGGCCCACAGCCCGGTGAGTCCAGGCCTCTGGTGCGGGGGCGGCCTTTGCACAGGCAGCACGCAACTCTTCACATGTCTGAGGGGCTCCTCATTAGAGAACAGCGCGCGAGGCTAACGCGGCCACTCAACACTGCTGTGATGAATAGCTAAAAGCCTGGCCATAAAAAACCAGTAAGTGGGGCTGGCCTGAGCGTGAGTCTGGGAGAGTGCTGGACCAGCCATCACGGTCAGACAGCCCATACAGACAACTGGGAGTACGATGGTGCGGCGCACCGCGGGGAATCACAGCAGAGCATGGCACAGCGGGCTCCGAGCTCTGAGACGAGGACGTGTTGAAAGCACACGGCGACCAGCAGCCACGTTAATAACACCCACTTATACACCTGGCACGGGAGGAGGTGTGAGATGCAGAGAGTGTTACAACACAAGAGAGGAAGAGAGAGAGAGAAAGAGAGAAAAAGATAGAGAGAGAGAGAGAGAGAGTTAGTTGAGGTGTGAGGGTATAAAATGGAATGTTGCAAGGTGCGCCTGATTCCCCCACACTCCCTCAGAACACAGAATGCGGGCTGTGCCCGCAGTCACTGAGGCAACTGCGGAGATGGCAGCAGCAGAGGCAGCAGCAGCAGCACAGAGCCTTAATGGAGTCTGATGCTCAGCAAAGTGTGAAACATCAAATCAAAGCAAAGGGAATAATCAAAAAGCCCTGACTACAGATCCACCGCCACCAGCCACACATGAAACAATTGCTCAGGGTGAGGAAGATGGAGAGAGAGAGAGGGAGAGAGAGAGAGAGAGAGAGAGAGATACATTATTGGCACAGTAGAGAGGAAGTGTTCGATGAGGTGGGCTACAGAGGGGGGCAAAATGCAAACAAGAAGGTGGGTGGGTGAAGAAGGGAATGAAGAGCACAGAGAGAGAAAGAGAGCGAGAGCAGAGAAACAGGGTGGAAGGATGGATGTGGTACAGGACTAGGACTTCATAGAAAATAGGCTGATGTGGTGAAAAGGTGACCATGGGATGAAAAGCGCCATGGAGGCACAGAAAAGAGGACGAGCGCTGGCTAAAGGAAGAGGGGAAGAGGGGGCTGAATGTGGAGCTGGAGCGAGGAGGGCAAGAGAAGGCTGGAGAAAGGGAGAGGCGGTTTGGTGCTCAGGGAGCCATGATAACTAGTCCGTTCTGCTCCAGCGGCTCCAGCGAGCATAAAGAAGGAAATTTATCGTCTCTGGCAAACAATTTATCCCTGCATTACAGGACTCAAGGCCAGTTCACATGCATCTTGTTAGAGAAAAATAGGTCTCGCAGGGAAACCCCTTCCAGCTCTGTGGGGCTTTCTTTTCTGGGGGAGGGGAGATTTTGTTGCTCTCTATCATTGTGCATTTTTTTCCACTGCAATGTCTTGCTTAATCACATGACTTTGACATTTCAACTGCGTCTCGGCTCTGGCGCCCCCCCTGTCACCAAGAAAATCGTTGTGCCACGCAGAGAGGTGCGGCATCAGCCCCTGACACCCAGCCAGAGCCAGCGAGACATCTTCAGCAGAACTTCTTTGAGATTTTCTGACTCACTAATCTGAGTTTTTAGATGCAATAGCCCTCGGGTTAGGAACAAAAAGTGTGAGTGTTTTTAGGACTCAAATTCTTGGGTGTTTTGATCTGAAATCTTAAATCTCGCCTCACAGCTAATCTTACAAACAAAAATCGCTCTGATTATCCCCTTATTCAGAGAGGCTTCATCTCTCTCCCCCTCTCCTCGTTTATTTCCCACTCTCTTCCTCCCTGCCGCCCCCAACTCCCTCCATCTCTGTTCTCATCGTGCTGCTCGAAGCTCTTTTCAGGCTTTTCAATAGCGAGATATCCAGAATAAAACCCTGAGCACTTCACAGAGGCTCAGCCAGAACACGCCGGAAAAGTGGGCACCCGAAGGGAAGGGGTGGGGGCTGCACAGATATTGTCTTATTTGTGCGACAAAACCAGCGCAGTGGTGATGTAAATATAGCGGCTTGATGGGATAATGCCACATCAGTGGCGAACCCAGATTATAATGACTGTAATGTTTTTCGTATAAAACAGAGTGTTTGTAGAGATGAGATTCAGCTAATTAGGTTAAGCACAGCGTGAACACTCCTGCTGCTTCCTTCCACACACATGTGCACTGAAATTTGTGTGTGTGTGTGTGTGCGTATGTGTGTGCACGACTGTGTGTGTGTGTGTGTGTGTGTGTGTGTGTGTGTGTGTGTGTGCGTGTGTGTGTGTGTGTGTGTGTGTGTGTGTGTGTGTGTGTGTGTGTTGAATGAAGTGTGTATGTGGGACCATGTGTGCACGCATATGCAGTGTGTTCTGTAGGTGCGTATATACACTGTTTGTGTGCTTCATCTTCTTTCTTTGTGTCACGATCTCTCAGTCTGTCTTCCACTCTGTCTTCCTCTCTCTCTTCCCTCTCTCCCTCCTCCTTCTCTCTCTCTCTCTCTCTCTTTCTCTTCTCTTCCTCTGCCACCATGAGAGGCTGTGCTCTAGCTTTTGATCTAGCTGTTTGTGCAGTGCTCTGCTTTAATATGCAGACTTTTCGCATTTCACAGCAGTACTGTAGTGTATTATATATAACTGAGCGCTACTTTCTCTCTCCATCTCTCGCTCTCTCTCTTTCTCTTTCTTGCACACACACACACACACTGTCTCTCTCTCTCTCTCTCTCTCTCTCTCTCACTCTCTCGCTCTCTCTCACACACACACACACACACACACACACACACAGGGAAAGGGGGAGAGAGAGCTCTCAGATCCCTTTTTGACACAGATGTGAGGCTGCTATCTCATGTGGCCAAGCCGCAGCTCTCCTCCACTCCTCACGACACACAGCCATCCTTCCACGTGGTCCTGTGTGAGAGGCAAGGGGTGGAGAGGAGCGGGGAGGAGTGGCATGGCGTGGCATGGCGCGGGTGGGGAGGCGAGGTAGGCTGGTGAGTGAGCTGGCATGCTGGCTGGCTGGCTGGCTGGCTGGCTGGCTGGGTGGGTGGGTGGGTGGGTGTGTGGGTGGGGACTGAAGCAGGAGGCTGCCTGCCTCTCTGAAGAGGGCTTATCTTGAGAAAGAGAGGAGGAGGGGAAACGCTCTTGCTTGTGGAAGGATGCCAAAAGATGCAGGACCAAAGGAGGGGCTCTCTCCCCAGAATGGGACTTTAGTGATGCTGACAGCGATAGTGAACTGGCCCAAAGAGGTTGGAAAGGAAAGGAAAATGGGAGGCTCTGTAGCGCCAAAGATGACGAATCTGTCACTGGCTTTCCTGCGCGTTCGTTCATGTTTATTTTGTTACTCTAATAATAACCATGCAGAAATGTGGCACATGCGCAGTAAGCAAAGAAACCCAAACAAACATTCTTTTAGGCCGTATTTTAGGGGGTTTTTGGATATGCAATTTAGGTCAGATTTAAACAGTGATTCTAGCAATGTACTTCATTCAGTACTCATTTAGCTGCCCAGAGGCATTGCCAAGATGGCTTCCAAGTGGCGGGACTTACCTGTGAGGGCTTTGACGGGACTGCTGTGCAGGTTTGTCCTGTGATGAGCGTGTAGGTTGCCAATCTCCACTGGCATGTCAGTGCTGTACACGTAACACAGATCTGAAAGTTCCTGGAAACCAGAGGAGTTCATTTGAAACATTAAAAGATGCCGTGCGGCTGTGGAATCCTTCATCATATGCCTGAGAGCCCAGCGCAGCTCTAATTACTTTCCAATTAGCATGCTTTATCTCAGACATTAAACTTCAATCACATGACAAACCTGGATTTGTGAATTATACAAAAACGCCCCCCTATAAATGGTCCATTTGGAGGACTAGAGAAAGGCCCAAAGACACAGAGAGTGTTATGAGCTGAATGGATGAAAATCTTATTTTAAGCATCCGTATCGGTGGTGCTTTCAGTGCAAAGCTGGAGGGGACAGTTCAGCTTCAAGTCGGGGGTCTGAGGTACGCCCACAGAGTGGCAACTTGGCTTCATGTGCGTGTGTGCGTGTGTGCATGTGTGTGTCTGTTTGTCTGTCGCTGTGTGTGTGTGGGTGCGTGCGTGTTTGTGTGCATCTGGTGTTATTATTGTGTTGACGTGTTTTGCTTGTGCATATTGTGTTGCTTCTGTTTGGGCAGAGTTGGAAGTGGCTCGCCTCAGTACAGATGGGAGCTTGGCTGATCTGACGTTTCCCCAGTCTGAGCTCCATGGCAACTCCATCCAGCTCTCTGCAAACACCCTCAAACAGCATGGCAGGAACGGTAAGGAACTCACTCTCTCTCTTTCTCATTTCCATCTTTCATCCTTCACTTTTTTCTTTCCTTTGCTTCTGTCTTCCGTCTGTCTCCCTTATGTCTCTACACATTCCTCTTTTCGTTTTGCCATTCTTTCATTCTCTCTCACTCTTTTTCTTCTTTGTTTTCTTTCCTCCATCCTCCTGTCACTCCCTCACTCTGTACTGTTAGTGAAACATGTGCAGTATGGAATAACAGTGGAACATTTCACAAGGTTTACTGAAGGCCCTCAAAGATATGCACAACGCTAGCCAGGCCTGTGTCATATTAGTATGTGAGGCAGATACAATCTAAACATTCCTACATCAAGAGCCATTACATGTTCATCTTTCTGTCTTCATATGGACCAGTCTATTCCTAAACAGTCAGACATTTTATTCAAGTCAAATATTCAAATAGTCAAATATATGTGGTCCAGGCCTCACCGCAACCAATAGCTTGAATTGGTATTGTTTTATGAAGTCTGTGGATGGAAAAAGGGTGGACACGCTGACTGGGTGGTAACTGCCAGATGTTTGGCGTGCTAAAAAGCCCTTTCAGCAAACCCAGGAGAATGCACAGCCGCTTCCACTTTCCCACAAATCTTTGCAAGATTAGACAGCGAGTCAAACACTTCACGGTGGCTCGGGCCGAAAAAAAACGCCACGTGACGCCTGGCCGAGTGGCCACCTCTGAGCCTCGCGCTTCGTGCCCCTCTCTGTGTTCCAGGAGAGATCCGCATGGCGCTGGTCCTCTACAAGCACCTGGGTCAGTACCTGTCCACCGAGAACGCCAGCGTGAGGCTGGGCAGCGAGGCGGTCTACCCCAACTACTCCCTCATCGTCAACTCGCCCGTCATCACCGCCGCCATCAACAAAGACACCAACAAGGTCTACCTGTCGGAGCCTGTGGTCTTCACTGTCAAACACCTGCAGGTCTGTTGGACACCTACACTCTCAGGCATTTATAGACATAGCATGTGCAGGTGAAAGTATATTCCTATTATTGTATCATCATTTATTTTAGGTGCACAATATTGATGTGAATCAAATGTGAAAGATGTCATAAAACATTAAATACAGTTACTGTACCTTGCTGTACTGCAATATGTATGACATGAATATGAATGAGGTTGTATGAATATGTATGATATTTGATGCATGACTAAGAGGAACTTCCCACACATTCAAAATTGTCCTTTGTGATTTGTGTTATGTAGCCCAGTATATTCGGTTTCAGAAAGCCATATGTATGCCAGGGGTGCGTTTTCACACTCCCATTGGCAGTGTCGTTGCTACACGATCAGGAAGTGAGCTCCAACGGCTGAGATCATAGTTTGGTGCCACAGGTGTGCAGCAGGAAGCTCATCCATGATGAATGAAAAGAAATGATTGCTCCAAACTCTTAATGCTATGCTACACTTACTTGCCATGGATCAAAAGCTACGCCCGCATAAAGCCCTGTCTCACGCTCCAGCTGTAATTGCCATCAGTTACAGTGAGATGGCAGAGACCTTTCCCTCGACGCCTTATTACCCACCACCAGCATCTTCATGTCTCATCTTCCTCAGTAAGAGCAGTGAGATTAAAAACCTAAATTAGAGACAAAGCATGAAAGGACAAAATAAAAACAATGACAGAGCTCACTGCTATCTTTGATCTTTGTGGGCGCAGCCTTCAAGAAGAGGATGCTTTGTGTCATTCGTTGCAAGAACAGAATACTGCCTCCCCTAGCAAAGTAACGACTCCGAAAAACGCTGGAACGTGGCATTTATAAAGGACAGGCAGCCGTCGAGAGGGGGGGGGGTTGGAGGGTTGAGGGTGAGCTGATTCCAGAAGCGTCTCCTCACAGAACAGGCTCTGACTGATGGGCTGCCAGCTCTCACAGTGATTTGTTCCTATTGATCAGGGATCTGTGTTTTCCTCCTCCTCCTCCTCCTCCTCCTCCTCCTCCCTTCCTCCCTCCCCAGCACTCCGAGGAGAATTTCAACCCCAACTGCTCCTTCTGGAGCTACTCTAAGCGCACCATGACGGGCCACTGGTCCACGCAGGACTGCCGGCTCCTGGGTACCAACCGCACACACACCAGCTGCTCCTGCACCCACCTCACCAACTTCGCCGTGCTTATGGCCCACGTGGAGGTCAAGGTGAGGGTCAACAGGCGGCACACTGCTCTGCTTTGATAATCATTTTATGTAAAATGATCGCTGGAAAACTTGAGGATTTTTAAGACCTGTCCTTTGAATTTCAAAGATATAGTGTAGTTTTTAGTTGATCTTTTTTATTACACAGTTTCTTTTAAAAGCGCATGTACAGAAGTTTCCAGATGTTTTCCATACACACGGCCACATTATTTCTTTATTTCTTTCTCTCCCTCTCTCTCTCTCTTCACACACACACACACACACACACACACACACACACACACACACACACACACACACACACACAAACATACACACACACACACACACACACACACACACACACACACATTAGTGAAGTGGCACCATAATGTCAGAAATAATCAACTAGGTCCTGGACACAGCCACTCCTCAAAGCAGAATTGGGTCAGAAATAATCCAGAAAAAATTGCCCCCAAAAGTGGGGAGTCACAAATCTCTGTGCGGTGCCCCTGTACATCTCTGGGCCCCAGCGCAGGGCAGTGCAGCATCAGGGCAGTGTGTGTGTGTGTGTGTGTGTGTGTGTGTGTGTGTGCGTGTGTGTGTGTGTGCGTGTGTGTGTGCGTGTGTGTGTGTGTGTGTGTGTGTGCGCGTGTGTGTGTGTGTGTGTGTGAGGCGGCTGCCTCCGGAGGGGTCACGCTTGGCTGTGCCTTGGCAGCAATCTCTGGGCGCGCTGGCGGGAGAGGGGGAGCAGTAGATCCATCACTCACTGGCCTAACACAGGGCCGGCCCGGGTCACAGCCACTGATGGATGGAGCCGACAGACTTGCTCCACACACACACACACACACACACACACACACACACACACACACACACACACACAAATCTCACATATTCTAATACACATCAGTGCATACACACAGTCTGAAAGAAACCATGTGCACATTAATCCACATACCAGGGCATGCACACTGTAATACATGTACTCTTGCACATACTAATACAAAGGTACACACTTGCTCACATTTACACCGTTGTTAATAGTGTGCACTAATCCACAGTGTGCCATACTGAGGTTGGTGTCTTTCTTTGACATCGTGCTTAGACACTGGGTAGCAGAACAGATGAAATATGACGTATAATCATGAAAAGACTGCTGGAGGCAGCCGTGAAGAGTAGCTTGTTGTATGTGTAGTCGTATGTGTAGTTGGTCTGAAAGACCACAAGACTAGTCTCTATGAATGGCCCTGTAAATGTCATGGAAATGCTATGTATACATGCATAATCTAGCATGTTACTAATGCAAATACACATATAGAAATGCAGTGACCTTCGTCCCTTTGTTGACTCTCTTCCAATTGCAGGGTTGCTTTGGAAACATGCATACACAGATAGACACTCGACGCCTGTTTGATGTGCAGCGCAACATTGCAACTGAGACTTTCTCTCTCTCAAACCTCACTGTTTCCTTTCAACTGTGTGTGACGCTTGTGGTTTTTTCCCCCAGCTGTCCTCATTCCTTCTCATCACTCCGATTTGTGCTGAAATTCTTTCCGTGCTCCCAATACTCCCTCTTCACTATTTTTGACTGCAAATCCCCCCCCCCCCCCCAATACGCACACACACACACTTACCCTCTTCTCCTATGTGCTCCTACAGAAAGCGGACCCGATGCACGTGCTACTGCTGGACGTGATCACGTGGGTGGGCATCCTGCTGTCGCTGGTCTGCCTGCTCATCTGCATCTTCACCTTCTGCTTCTTCCGTGGCCTGCAGAGTGACCGCAACACCATCCACAAGAACCTCTGCATCAGCCTCTTCATGGCCGAGTCCCTCTTCCTCGTGGGCATCAACCGCGCCGACCAGCCGGTAAGGGCAGCCAGCCGCTCGGCGCGGTCACTCTCTCACTCGGCCACGTCTGCGGAGCGCACCGCCGGAGATGGATTTGGGTTGCATGCCGCTGACTTGGCCCTGGTTGACATGGAAACTCGGGTAGTGAGCCAAGGTGCAGATTGGCGGTGGCCTGTTCCATGCGAGCCACAGGTTAATGGGTTAGAGGCGTGAGATTGGTTTGGAGGCGTCCAGGCTGGGGCAGAGCGAGGCGAGTCCGAGTCAGGCCACTGAATGTTCTAATTTAGTGGCGAATTTGTGCTGCTCTGTCGGACTCAGCTGCTCGATTGCCATCATGCACTCTGGCGAGCAAAACAGCATTTGAGCTGCTGGGCCATAGGGCGTTACAGGCTGAGATGACTTTCACTGGAATTATTCTGTTATTATTATTGTATAATAGCTGTAAATACCTTTTAAAAGAAGGCAAACATCGCCCCAGCCGTGGTGCAACTGGCTGGGGCACCTGCACCGTACCCCGGCGACCCGGGTTCAATTCCCGTCCCGTGGTCCTTTCCAGATCCCACCCCAATTCCCTCTCCCACTCACTTTCTGTCATTCTCTACTATCCTGTCAATTAAAGGCATAAAAAGGCCAAAAATATATATATATACCAAAGAAGACAAACACCATGCAGTTGAAAGGCAGTTCTGTCACCATGACAATATGCATAACAACATGACTCATTAGCTGTCTCAAGTCACATGTTTACAATAGCAGAACCATATAGTCAGTTGTATGCTTGCTGAAAGATGGTGAAAAGAGGCTGTGCTGCATCTCAGAAAGGTCTGAAAATGGGGTCAACAGACTAGTTGTTTTTACTGCACGTACACAAGTCTGGGTCTGCTTACAGTGATGCACAGATAAAAAATGACCATGGGTGAGTCAGCAGTAAAGCACACCTGGACATGCAGGACAGAGGCACACTCAATCAGGAAACTATTCCCAGACAAATCCGTCCTCAACGGTACCCTCTATTGTTATGGTTCTAGACGGAATGGTCAGAATAATCCTGCTTTAGATGTTGCAAGAAAAACATACAAAGCATATCACAACTATATTCACAAGTGTATTGAAATTACCACTGAAATGAAGGCTCTCACGGCTAAACACGGCCAGTAGATTTGTCATTAGTGTTTAGCACAAACTAAAACGTGTGTGTGGCATCCCACTGCACAACTCTGATTGGCTTGCCTGTCTCCTCTATCCTGTGTCTCATTGTCCTGTTTTCGTCCTTGAGTGACTGTGCTCGTTAATTGGGGAGATAATTACTTAGCCACATCGACAATTACACTATTAATTCCATCTGCCTTAATTTGCCAAAGCTAGCGCATTGTGGGAAGAGTGTTGTCCTTTCTTAAAATGTCAGGCTTATCAAATGTAACCAGCAGATTGCTTGGAAACGTGAACCTTTAAATATTCCTGGCTTCAAACGTCCGCGGCTCCTATCACGGCAGACACGTGCAGCATGAAGCCTGTCCTGGTGTGGTGATTGAGGAGGTGGTGAGCGGTCTCTTTGTGTTTGTGGGGAGGAGGGTGCGGAGAGCATGGGGCTCTGCAGGGTGTGTGTGCTGCAGGCTCTGTCTGACTGACAGCAGCAATATCCTTAAACATCAATATGCGCGCGCGCGCGCGCACACACACACACACACACACACACACACACACACACACACACACACACACCACCACCTGCCTTATCACAGGTGGACCGGCAGGGAAGATAGGCAGTGAGAGCAATATGCACCTCTGTCCCCCTCAGTAACACATTAGCACACACACACGTGCACATACTGAGATAAATAGACCTTCACCTGGACATGCATGCATACTAACACATGGACAGGCTTGCCTAGAGCTACTCAAAGACAAATACCTGAAGATTCACCCTCCATATGCACTTACAGACACTCAAACACTAGACGCCTGCACAGAAATATGTGCACAAACACACAGAGAGAGTGAGTGAGAGAGAGAGAAAGCAAACATACACATACAGTGGGAGTTTCCTTGAGGCTGGAGTTTAAATTCAGCTCTTGGGATCAATACTCATAGTTCATCAGGTTAGCCAGGATATTCTGTCGCTTCAGCACCAGGCTGCACTCCTGATGAGCTGCTTCATCCTCTCCACCCTCCTCCACCCCCCTGTGCATGCTGCCTGCTGGCCCCCAGTCATCAAGACGCTGCACACCTCCTCCTGTAGAGCTGCTGTTAATTACCACTGCCTCCGTCTGCCTCTGACCTTCCCCCTCTCTTGCTCTCTCGCTCTCTTAAGCTCCTGCTCTTCCTCTCTCTCTCTCTTTCTCTTGTTCTTTCACTCATTCTGACTCTCTGTCTTACTTTCACTCATCCTTCTCCTCCCTCTCTGCCTACTCTCTCTCTCTCTCTTGACTCATTCTGTTGTTCTCTCTCTCTCTCCCCCTCTCCCTCTCCCTCTCCCTCCTGCCTCTCCATTTGCTCAGAGGGAGCGGGGAGGATAATCTGCTAATTCCGTCAGGAAATCTCCTGCGCTCTCTCGAGGCGCCTGACGTGATCTTACGTGTCATGCAATTAAAGGGAGCGACGCCCAAGGTGTGAGCGCCGGATGCTTTGTTAGCCGCGCCACGCAGCGCCGCTCCAAATCAGCCCTTAATAATTCTCCGAGGTCGCTCTCTTAGTTGGCCTTATGATACCAGGTGTGATTTAGGAGAGGAGAATTACACATTCACACAGCAGACATAATAATGCACAGAGCCAGACTGATGAGTGACAGTCACTTTTAAATGGCGTGATATTCGGGTGTCTGACGGCACGTCACGCTCACCTGGGCCCATGTGGGAGCTCTGTCAAAACACGGCAGAAATTGGTCTTACTTTTACCCTGACGCTGTTGTTGCCGGGCAGACTGTGTGAATGTACAGTATGACAGTAGCAGCGGACTGACCTACTCCAAGTCGTCCCGAACAGGAAGATGCACTTGCAAATAGAATGTGACGCTCAGGTGACGCCAAACAAAGACTTGATCATGATGGGGGCGGTCAGGTTAAATGGGCCGACCTGCCGTGTGGATTGCAGCACAGTCTGTGGCTCAGGGTGTCAGTTCAGTGTTTTGCTTGATTGCGCTGCCAACTGTCTACCTTCATGCACCGCCTAAAAATACCTCCGGCTTTGGGTTTGGTAGGCGAGCGGCGCCGCGCTAGAGAGAGGAATCTGAGGCACAGATTAAAAGAAACCGCCTTTGATGTTTGTGTGCTGGGTGAGATGGTGGCTGCATATTCTCCCTTAGATTGCCTGTATGGATTAAAGTCCAGTATGTGGTGTTTATGTGTAGTTTTTGACACTGTTACGTGTATGCTGCTGTGTGTGTGTGTGTGTGTGTGTGTGTGTGTGTGTGTTTCCCTAGATTGCCTGTGCAGTGTTTGCTGCTCTCCTGCACTTCTTCTTCCTGGCGGCGTTCACGTGGATGTTTCTGGAAGGCGTGCAGCTCTACATCATGCTGGTGGAGGTGTTTGAGAGCGAGCACTCGCGCACCAAGTACTTCTACCTGGCGGGCTACGGCGTGCCAGCGGTCATAGTGGGGGTGTCTGCCGCCGTAGACTACAGGAGCTACGGCACCGACAGAGTGTGAGTACCGCATGCCAACCTGCTCACACACACCTCTTTAGGGTTGTATGTGTGTGTGTGTGTGTGTGTGTGTGTGTGTGTGTGTGTGTGTGTGTGTGTGTGTGTGTGTGTGTGTTTCCCTAATATCCTTCCCCACTGCTGATCTGTTGATATGGCCCTTAATTAGCGCCTCCATGCAGTTGGCTGGGAGGCTGATGGGATCTGAAAGGCTCTAGAAAGTTTTCCTGCAGCTTCTCATTCTTTTCATTCTTCTCAGTCTTCTCTTGAACTCAGCAGAGATCCACAAAATGACAAAAAGTGTCATATTTTCAAATAACATTTGTAATGCGCATGTCGGTGCATTACCGTTTTATAGACATACTGTATATATACAAAAGTTAGCTATATTGATTTAGATGTTTAAACGATATTCAGGTTTTGGTTAAGCATGGCATTACTTAATCTGTTGACCACAGGGGAATGTCAGTGTTGATGCTGTGGCACAGTATAATCACCAACACGCCCAAATAGGGGACCATTTTGACAGATGAATATTTCATAGTAAACTATCACTTATAGATGAGTCCAAGAAGGTCAAATATGAATAATTAGCGGTCACTAAAGCATAGAGTCTCTTAAGACAACATAAATAGATGATGACAACCTACAAAAGCTTTTAGATTTCTGAGCAGCACTCTGCTCCCGCTTCTCCTCCTGTGTCTGTGAGTCAACTGGGGTCTTAAGTCAGCTGACTTGCTGCTGGTCCTCCGTGGATAAGAGGCAGGGTGGTGGACAGAAGGACAGTCCCTTTCAGGGGCCCCGAGTCGTGGATGCAGTGTACATTCACTGTGCTGGAAATGAAATGCTGAATAATTCACTGGCAGGTCATGAATCAGACTCTTGTTTTCCAGACCCCCCTCCCCTTTAAGGGTTACACTGGCTATCCTTCACCTTGTGTGAGGACTCCGCAGTCTTTGTTGCTGCGGCATCGGTGTGTCAGCTGCGTGTGTGCAATGAACATCACATTGCTAATTAAAAGCTTTTAAAATGCATCCTTTGGGCAGTGAATGTTCTGTCTGTGCTTGTGATTGTGTGTGCTTGTGTGTGTGCTCGTGTGTGTGTGTGTGTGTGTGTGTGTGTGTGTGTGTGTGTGTGTATTTATTTACCTGATGTGGCCGTCTTTCGTTAGGTACAAGTAATTTAGAATGTAATTTGTATGTATGTAGTAGACAATGTATTGCTAATTGAGCTTTTTGAACGTGTCCTTTGAGCAGTGAATGTCCTCTTTGTTTGTGAGTGTGTGTGTGTGTGTGTGTGTGTCTTCTTGTCATGCGCACCGCATCCCCCATAGTAACCCTGGTTTTCCACCTCCATTTTCCTCTCATGTGTTAATTACCTTAGCCCATAAATAGCTCTGTGCAGGTTAGCGCTCATAATTTAGCATTTAAATGAACATGCACTATAATATTTCTCCCTCCCCCAGTGGGTTCCTCTCCAGACAAGTGCCTATCCTTCTCTGTCACTCTCTGTGTGCTGATGGATGCCCTTGGGCCTGCTTGCTGTAAATCCTTTGCCGCTCCCTGACTCTCGTTTTTTTTTTCTGCCACTCTCTTTCTCGCTTCCTCTCTCTCTTTCTGTCTCTCCCACTCCCTTCCTCCCCACATCTCTCTCTCTTTCTCTCTCTCTCTCTCTCTCTCTCTTTCTCTCTCTCCCCTCCTACAGATGTTGGCTGCGCCTCGACACATACTTCATCTGGAGTTTCATAGGCCCGGCCACCTTGATCATTATGGTGAGCAGCCTCCCCAGCCCCCGCCTCCCCAAGGGCAGCCCAGCCAGTGCTGCAGTCCCCCGTGCCGCCCCTGCACTCTGTGGGCCGCAGGGGGCTTACTTATCACCCCACATCACCCACCATCAGCAGGCCGATTAAGACTCATCAAGTGACTGCATAAAACACATTATATGAGCTCAAGTGTACAAAATGGCAGAAAAATGAACACGATTTGAAACACACTCCTTACCATTTTCCAACCATAAAACTGTTTGCAGATGACCAGTCTTGGCAAATTCAAAGTTCTCCCTCCCTCCTGTTTTTCTCCCACTTTATCTCTGTCACACTCTCTCCCACACTCCCACTCTCTACCTCTGACTGCCCCTCCGCGGGACATATTCTCAGTGCTCTTTAAGACATTGGAATAATGATTTTCCTGGGCGTTTCATGGCAGACGAGTGTAGCGCTGGGGTTATTGGTGGCCCTGTTGCTTCTGCCAGCCGCAGACAGACAGTGCAGCGAGATAATGGCCGGACGAGGACATTTTGCCAATTAGATGAATGTCACTACGTGTGTCCGTGATGCCCACTCATGACAAAATGTCAGCAGGCCATCACTGATAACTACAGAAATAGACCGGCACCAGGCACCAAGCTCTCTGAGCGCTCCACTGCCCTGAAGCTTCTATTATGTTTTGTCATGTTGGAGAGAAAAAAGGGCGGAGGGAAACGTGGAGAGTGGTAAGTGTGTGGGGTTGTGATAGCCGAGCGCACCCGCCGAGCACAGACTCCAGCTGTCACTCATGGAGAGAAGGCCCCTATCAGCTCAACCTTTTTTCCCCATTTACTCTGAAAGACATGGATTTTAATGAAATTACGTTTGTGATGCTGTGTGTGCCTTGTGTGTGCCCTGTGTGTGTGTGTGTGTGTGTGTGAGTGTGTGTGTGCGTGTGTGTGTGTGTGTGTGTGTGTGTGTGTCTGTGTGTGTGTGGTGCCTTGCCATGTTTTGCGGTACTCAGACAGCCATTCATAATCAGTGCTCATTAGGCGGAAGAGACTAAAAAAAAGTGTTGCATGTGTGCACGGCACATTGAGCAAAAATGAAATGGAGACGCATTAAATTGGACTGGAGAAATGTAATGCCTTTTTAATCTGGTGCATTCCAGCTGAACGTGATCTTCCTGGGGATTGCCCTCTACAAGATGTTCCATCACACCGCCATCTTGAAGCCTGATTCAGGCTGCCTGGACAACATCAAGTAAGGCTTCTCCTCTCTGTCCTCCCTATCCCCCACCCCTCACCCCCCACCCACCGCTTGAATGTGCGTTTGATCTCGCGAGCTTCTCATTTGGGGCTTTTCTCCGACGACTCTGTGTCATTACCTCATCACACTTATCATTGTCTCCATGCTTTTCCAATTTCTCATTGTGCCTGTGAAGTCTGTCTGATGGAAAGTTGGTTTGTGATGTCGGGGCCCACAGCATAGCACTCCCTCTGCGCGAGTGCCGAGACAAAGGCGCACTCTAACTCAAACAGCATGGCTGGGGCCGCCGCACATGAAAATGGAGCCCACATCAGACGACGGGGGAATAGGCTGGAATCTGGGTTACTTGGCTTATTTCATAAATTGATTATTCATTTGATATTCATAAGTGGGGCTCAGGCTCTGAGAGAAAGAGAGAGAGAGAGAGAGAGAGAGAGAGAGAGAGAGAGGCGAGGTGAGGTGAGGTGGCGAGGCAGCGCTGAGGCGGGCGGAGGGCTCAGCAGAAACGTGGGGACAGAGAGGGAGAGCTGGCAGGCGCCGCAGTGGGAACGAGGAGTGAGAGTGCTGGGCTGAGGTCGATGATGTATGCTGCTCTGTGCCGAGAGACTGGGCTCGCTCTCTCACTCACTCTCACTCTCGCTCTTGCCCCCCCCCCCAGCATTGTTTTGAGTTTCTGCTTTGTCATGGAAACCGGGTTGTGAGAATTTCAAGCAACTGAGCTGGCAGATCTTCTCGTCCGAATACCCCACATCTCAGAACTGTTTTCATGTTTTTTGTTTCACTTACTTATTACTTTATTTGCTTCATTATGTTTTGGCTTATTTTTTTGTCCTTTTCATTTTGTATGTTTTTCTGTTCCTTTTCTTCACCCTCTTGATTTCAGCCATCATTCTGTGCAGCATGTCTTGTTTTGGATTGCCTCTGGTAAGGTTATTTGCATTCTTTGACTGTGACCTTGTTCTATGACGCCCTCCCTGATTGGAGTGGGTGACCCTGCTTTGCTTCCCCCCTGTGATTCGAGTGCTTCCCTGTTGTAATAGCACTAACACCCTGCCCTCTTGATCTCCTCTGGCCACAAGGTTACAGTGCAGTGTGTGTGTGTGTGTGTGTGTGTGTGTGTGTGTGTGTGTGTGTGTGTGTGTGTGTGTGTGTGTGTGTGTGTGTGTGTGTGTGTGTGTGTTTGTGATATCTTATTACCTGAGTGTTCTGAGCGGACTGAGGCTAATCCAGATTTATGAAGAGGGTTGGGCAACTGGGATTAATCCAAGTCTTCCTTTAGGTTTTATTGGAAAGTTATGTCTCGCCTCAGTGGTGCCATAGAGGAGCGAATCAATCACCTTTTCCTCCGTCTCTCTCTCACTCCATCTCTCTGTCTTTTCCCCACTCCTTCCTGCACTCATTCTTTCAATTCCATCCTTTCAGAGGCATTCTCTGCTCACCTCTCTCTCTCTCTCTCTCTCTCTCTCTCTCTCTCTCTGCCATTATAGTCCACTCTCTACTCCTTCATTATCCCTCTCTTTCCTCCTCCTTTGCTCTCTCATTTTGTCCCTCCCTTCTTCCATGTAGTGACCCCTGATCACAGCCAAACTTAGCCAATCAAATTAACTGCCATCAAAGTAAATGAGACAGGAAGGCAAGAGCAACCTTTGAGAGAAAATGACATTTTTAAATCGAGGTAATGCACTCCACTAATTATGGAGCTCAAAACATTACGGCCACCGCCGTGGCGACATTTGACTTTTGGAGAATAATGGTGTGAGCTCAGCAATGTTCACATTCAACAGTGTCTTTGTTGAGCTGAATGGCCACTGCAAAAGTGTCAACAATTTAATGTCCTCAATAAAGTGGACTTTAGCCTAATGCAAGTCTGCTCCAGCCCAGTGATGGCAGTGAACTGAGAGTGGGATTTGGTGAGATGTAGCCCGTGTTTAACGGCGCTGTCGGCTTGGGCTTTTGCAGATCCTGGGTAATCGGAGCTATCGCGCTGCTCTGTCTGCTGGGCCTGACCTGGGCCTTTGGCCTGATGTACATCAACGAGAGTACCGTCATCATGGCCTACCTCTTCACCATCTTCAACTCGCTACAGGGGATGTTCATCTTCATATTCCACTGCATCCTGCAGAAGAAGGTAGGAGAGACACAACACCAAACACATGTTAGATCCAGATGTTTGCCGCCCCCCAAAAAAATAAAAAATAAAAAATTGCATTTAAATCCACATGGGGACTGTTTCAAAAGACAGTTAGCGTGAGTGCTGAGTGTACTCATGCACTTAGGGGTTTTTCTCACATGGGAAGTGTAAACACCAAGTATCAGGTTTACAGAACAGAGAGCATGCAACAGTTCTGCCAGCCTCGCTCATCAGTCCATTAACCACGAATTAGCAGCTCCTCAGCTGCCCAATAAACTGTACAGTAAACACAATCAGATCCTGTTAACACTCCTTTATGGAAGGCGTCTGGTTACAGCCCTCCATTTAGCTTTTGGTCCAGAAACTAGCGTAGATTTCCAACATAAGGGACGAGGTTTTGCGGCTGAGGAAATCGGCGCTAACCGTGGCCAATCCGTCATCCTACGCACTTCGAGGCAGCTCTGGGCGGGAAGTTGGGGGCCCGTTTTGGGGGGGGGGGGGTTGGGGGGCGCAAGCAGGACGCTAAGCCAAACACACATAAATACTGTTTCAGGCCCTTTTTGTCCTGGGGAAAAAATCTTTGTTTTGAGTCTTTGGGGGAGGCTCATGAGTTCGTTGATGTCCGCTGGGACGCGGCCGAGATGCGGTTTGAAGTCGGCAGCCCCTGGATCCGTGAGACGGTTCTCCACAGCACTGCAGCTGTGCAAACAGAGCATGTCGAAGGCAGTGTCAGCCAACTTAATGTCGTTAAAAAGTAATTACTCCCTTATTTGTATTGAACCGATTGGGATCTTTGTACTGATAAGTGAAACTGTTTTACATTTTGCAATAATAATAAGATTGTTGGATAAATAATGCCGCTTGTTGGTAGGATTAGAGCACTTCAGAAAGGGCATATTTGGGTTGATGTGATTGTGTAAAGTTTTATGTGAAAAGATGTGATTACATGAATGTGAAGAGGGTGTTTTGAAGGTGTGTGTCTATGTTTGTGTGTGTGTGTGTGTGTGTGTGTGTGTGCGTGTGTGTGTGTGTGTGTGGGTGGGTGGGTGTGTGTGTGTGTGTGTGGGTGGGTGGGTGGGTGTGTGTGTGTGTGTGTGCTTGCATGCTAATCCTACATCTCTGTCTCATAAACACACACAGGTGCGTAAGGAGTATGGGAGATGCCTGCGCACACACTGCTGCAGTGGAAAGAGTGTGGAATCGACAATATCCACCTCAAGCAAGAACAGCACCGCCCGCACACCACGCTACTCCACTGCTTCACAGGTGAGACACACACACACACACACACACACAAATACAATGTATACAGATATATATCTCCCCCACAAGTAACAACACAATTCATCTAAACACCACACAAACTACAATGCTAAATATAACACATACAGTATGCACTAAACCACGAAACCACCCACGTACACACACACACATACACACACACACACACACACACACACACACACACACCCACGTACACACACACACACACACACACATACACACACACACACACACACACACACACACACATACACACACACACACACATACAAATCTCCTTTGAAATAACACACACACATGCTATACAGACATACAGTTTCACCGTATTGTTGGTTTGCAGCCATTGGACAGATTATCTACAGTATATACTAAAGACAAACAACCTCTGAAACAGTATAATAATTAATAATGCATGAGGCAATCCATAGCAGCACCAACACATGCATTTGAAATGGAGTTAATCAGGTGGGTCTGTGGAAAAAGTTTGAGTGCAGGCGGGCGCCCATTTCTGGAGGTATATCATGTGGCCTAATAGAGCGTTTATGGCAAATCCCCAACAAGGCTGTCCATTAAAGATTCACTCGTCCTCTATTTTTACCCTCCGTCCCCAGGGAGCGCTTGGAGTTTTTGTAGCCGAGTGTCTCTAATCACTGCTCTGTTCAGGCATCTCTCGGCGCCCTTCCTGCCTGCCAGCGTGATGTATGGTCCGGCTCCGTGAGCCGCGGGTCTCCAAAGCCCAGTCCAGGCTTTAGACCATTAGTTCTCTCTGTGCTGCAGCTCTCGCGCTGAGGCCGCCTGCGTCCATCCAGCAGAGGGATAAGCGGGGCGTTTTTTGTCCTTCGGCGGAGCCAGCTCCCGATACGTGCCCTGACCTTGTCCACATTTTTTTCCTCCTTTCTTTCTTTTTTTCTCTTCCCCCTCAGAGCCGAATCCGCCGGATGTGGAATGACACGGTGAGGAAGCAGACAGAGTCCTCCTTCATCTCTGGTGAAATGAACAGCTCAGCAACTCTCAACAGAGGTGAACCAAACTCAACATTCTCTCTCTCTCTCTCTCTCTCTCTCTCTCTCTCTCTCTCTCTCTCTCTCTCCCTCTGTCTCTCTCTCTCTCTCTATTCCTTTTTCTTTTTCCAACTCTCTCCAAACTTTTTCTCCAGAGTAATTTTTCATTTCATCATTCTTTTGCATTAGTCCCATGCATCCCTTATAAAACAATCGCAAATCATGATTGCTTCCACCAAAGCTCGCCAGGACTGCTTGTTAAACCAAACACTGAAAGGCATAGACTGAAGGGAACGCGGCCAACATCATCACGGCGTCCCACAGAAACCCATGGAAGGGCCCCAGTCGAGCCCTAATTTACTCCTCTTCTTAGAGCCCCTCACCACGCCATCCAACTCTCAAAGTGACGCGTCAACAAACGGTGTCTCTTAGATCAGACCTCGCAGCTGTCTCATTCCAAGGGAGCGAGCAAATATTGGGGACAGAGTTCAGCCATACAACCTGAGGGGAGAGCGCTGACTGACAGAAGAGGAGCAGTCCAGTCCACAGGCCCTCTCTCTGTGTAAACATCTCCCGCTACCAAAAGTACAGTCAGTTGTGCTGATGGAGGGGTTTTTAATACGGATAATGAGCAAATGTGTGACATCCTCTTTCACCCTCCCGTCGGAGAGGAAACAGGAATGTAAACATGCATGTGTTACTATCAATGGCTGCAAGTGAGCGTCCCCATGCTAATGACAGGAGTGTGGGTGGGGGTGGCGGGTGGGTGGAGGAGAGCTCCATGCCCACTGATGGAGGGTCTGCCCTGGCCTCCATATGCTCTAAATCTGTGAGATGTGCTGGTTCTCCACGACACTAATAAGCTGTTAGTGTGACAGATTGATGTTGGAGTGAGAGTGTGAGTGTCAGGATCTGAATAATTATGCACTTAGTGTGCCAGTCCGTGGACTTCAGTCCCTCGCTCGCGCATACAGTCGGATTCGGCCCTCTGTATTTCTGTGCTTCCTCATATCTCTCTTTCTTTCACTTATGGCAGGTAGAGTTGGCAGGATTACACTACTAGCGAGAGAGAGAGAGAAAAAGCCGCTCTCATTACTGCCAAGCATAATTTGCTGTTTTAAAATGTGAAATAATCTCCCCGTGAATGGCCATCCATTTCCAAACAAAGCATATATTTTCCCAGTGTCATGAATTTCAGTCCTCAAACTCCACTCAGTAGCTTCAGTTGCTCCAGCCAATCCAAAACGCTCACCTTTGCACCCTGGACCCTCCAGTGTCTTAGAGATGCCTGACCCAGAAAAGGACTCCAGCCAAGCAGCCTTGTCCCTGCGAAGGTTACTCCTGACCTCAAGGCTCCTTCACAGAGCCCAGACACCTAAACAACTGTAGTTGAATGACAGAAAAACCTGGAATTAAAAACAGATTACGCCATGGAGCATAAAAGAGCTCTTTAGCGCAGTACTTATATCTGACCTTGTCTTTGTACTGCCATGCTCTTACCCAACGGCATTTGATGATGTGAAGAAAAGAATTCATGTGTATAATAGTGTGTGGCCTCACTTCACTTGAAGTAGTCTTTTTTGTATCATTCGTTCACTGTTCCTCCAGTAGAAATAGCCATTTGATTGCAGATGCTGAAAGGCTGTATGTAAGGCTATTTAAAGCTAAGTGGGGTCATATATATTTCTGCTATTACTTAAGTGTCAATGATGGTGGGTTGGAGTCAAGCTTCCTGAGCTCACAACTGGCTCCTGCTGCCAGTGCTCTATTTGCTCAGCGCGGGTACATCAGCCATGCACAAAGCAAGCATAAACAATGCATGCTAGCTGCATGAAGCCTTCATAAAGAGTCAAATGTGATGCTTACTGATCTTAGCTTTGGAAGACGCGTGGATAACAGGCTTGGCTAATGCATTGCCGTCTACACCTCATACCCAAATGCTTCGTAAGAGCTTCATACAGCTGTTCTGTGCTATGCATGTATGTTATATGTGTTGTTGATATATGCCTGTGTGTGATGGCAAATTGGCTGTTGGCAAAGATTGGACGCTCCTGTGTTGTTTGTTTGCCTGACAGATCTCTCCTTGTTCTCCCTCTCTCTTTCTTTCTTTCTTTCTTTCTTTCTCTCTGTCTGTCTCTTCCTCTTTCTGTCCCTCTCTCTGTCTCTGTCTCTCAATCTCTTTGTCTCTTTGTGGCTGCTGCAGGTGCTATGGCTAATCATCTAATCACTAACGCGCTACTGAGGCCCCATGCCACTAACAATCCCTATAACACATTGCTTGGGGATGCGGCTGTATATAACAACCCCACAGTGAGCATGTACAACACGCAAGGTGTGCCAATGTCTCTCCCCGTTTCCTTTGACTGTCTCTTTCTCTACCAATGTAGCTCTCTCTCTCCCCCCCCTCTCTCTCTCACTCTCTCTGTCTACCTGTCTAACTCTCTCTCTTTACCTGTCTAACTCTTTCTCTCTGTCTCTCTCTCTCTCCTTATGGACCTCATGCTGTTTGATATGTGTACTCCACAGCTACAGAAATGGTATCCAGAGTGTTCATGATTGTCAGCTTGGACAGAAACTATCAATATGTGGACACCGTTCATTTATACCAAAATTCAAATACTGTTTCCATGTCAGCAGTCAGAAAATTCTTTCAGAAGATATTTCACTGTATCATTTTCTTCTGGTAAAAGTGAGATATTTGGCTGGAAATCATGTGGAGCCACTTCCGTGTGCTTTGTGCTTGATACTGTAAGTGTGTCTGCTGTAGTGTGAATCTGAGTTTTACTACAGTGTACTTGTAGCTCATGCTGTTTGTTTTGAAGCACCATTGCACTGCCATGCTCTGTAAATGTGTCTGAGGCATCTGGGTATTTCTCTTCATATCAGTCTAAAAGGTCTTTGAAGTCATTCACTTGAAAATGGTTGATGCAGTACCTGTGTCCCAATATCTCCAAATAGTGACAAATGATGTGACTCAGACTGTGAATGTGCCGGTTGTGACTGTACGTGACTGTCTCAGTGAATGATGTTTACTGGTGCATTTCTGGTGCATGTTATATCTGTATTCACACAAATGGTCTTTCTCTCTGTCTTTTTCTCCTCTCCTCCATGCTGTGCCATAGCTCCCTACAGAGACTCAAGTACGCCAGTAACTCTCACTATCACTGTTGACCATCAAATGTGAAATCGACTCGGGGCTTTGCTCTCTCTTCCCTCCGAGCTGGCAGACTAACTCAATCACACTGCAAAAGCAAAACCATCAAACACTTCAATCAAGAATCCCAGAATAAATGCCACTGCCAAAGTTCTCCATTAATGAAAACACTGAGTCACATACCACTGTATTTATCAGTGACTAAATAACATGACCTTTTATAACGCGACCTTGGGTTATTTGCAATCATGCATGATTGACCATAAAACTGCACTTCTTACTGAGCAGAACTACATGCTCTGTCTGTAACAAAACTCCAGCAGTTGAAAAAATAAACACAGACATGGTCTGGTTCGTCACCAATAAACTGCCACTTATCATTCGTCTCAGAGGGAACGAAAAGCTGCTCTTAAGAGTCTTCATTTATTTTGTATGTCATCTCTTTATGCCTTTAATCAGTTTCTGAAAGCCCTGCTATTTTAACTCTCTTTAATGCTGTGCTATTTATACTCATCTAATAATATGGTAATTCAAAGCTTAAGTTCATCCTGATTTGACAAAGCTGCTCTGTGTTGTCACCTAGTGTAGGGACTAGAGTTCAAATACAAAGACAGTCTTTCAGTCTCTCACGCATGAAAGTGAAAATGTGATTCGGGTGTGATCCACCTGTGCCCCATGTACTGTGGGCTCGGCTCACACCCCACCCTCTCCCAGAGGCCCCCCTACGCAGGAGGCTGTGGAGCTTTTTGATTAGCTGAATTAGCTGTGTGAGCTGTGGAGGCTGGAAGGCTGTTATGGTGGGAGGATGTGTGTGTCTCTTGGGGGAGCGCTAGCTTCCCTGCTGAAGAGACACACTCATGACTGTTGGCTAAGCCACAAGCACAAAAGCCCTCCACTAAACTCCCCCTCCTCTGTGCGTGTATGTGTGTGTGTGTTGTCTCCAGAAGGAATCCTCAACAACGCACGCGATTCCAGTGTGATGGACACCCTTCCGCTGAACGGGAACCACGTCAACAGCTACACCATGCCGGGCGGCGAGTACCTGAGCGACTGCGTGCAGATCATCGACCGCGGCTACAGCACCATGCACAAGGAGACCACCCTGGAGAAGAAGATCCTGAAGGAGCTCACGTCCAACTACATCCCCTCCTACCTGAACAACCACGAGCAGAGACCCAGCGAGCACAGCCGCAACTTGGCCAACAAGACCCTCAACGGCATGGGCACCAGCGCCGGCTTGGGCATGGGCATGGGGGTGGCAGGCGGCGGGGGTGGCAGCGGAGGAGGAGGGGGCGCAGGAGGGGTCGGCCAGGACGACGCCATGGTGCTGGACAACCCGGCCGCGTTCCCGCACGACGAGGCAGCCGGCCTGAGCCTGGAGATCATCCGCGAGGAGTCGCAGGCGCCCCTGCTGCCGCCGCGGCCACCGCCCCCCGAGAACCACCAGCCGCTGCAGACCTTCTCCACGCGCCGCCGGCAGATCGCGCAGGAGACCAACGAGAGCTTCTTCCCCCTGCTGCCGGGCGAGCGGGCGGCGGTGGTGGGCGGCGAGCCGGGCTCCTCGCAGACGCACGGCCACGCGCACGGGCGGCCCACGCACACGCGATCGCCGTCGCCACACAGGGACTCGCTGTACACCAGCATGCCGGCGCTCGCCGACCTGCCCCACGGCGAGATGATCAACGGCATCCACGACGACCGCGAGGACGACGAGGACGAGGACGAGGACGACGAGGAAGACGAGGACGGCAGCGACCTGCAGCTGCCCAACGGCAAGAGCGGCAGTGGCAGCATGGACGCCGACGACGTCTACTACAAGAGCATGCCCAACCTGGGCAACACCCGCAACCAGATCCACGAGCTGCACAGCTACTACCAGATGGGCCGTGGGGGCAGCGACGGCTTCATCGTGGCCCCCGAGAAGGAAGAGTCGTCCCCAGAGGAGCCACCACAGGACCCCTCACACCTGGTAACCAGCCTATAGACCGGACGCCACCAGCCTGGGTGGCCCAGGGATTGAGCTCGAACGAGTATGTGTGAGAGAGAGAATGTGTGGTGTGTGTGTGTGTGTGTGTGTGTGTGTGTGATTGAGTATGTGTGTGTGTGTGTGTGTGTGTGTGTGTGTGTGTGTGTGTGTGTGTGTGTGTGTGTGTGTTTGTGTAAGTATGGGAGTGCCTCCTGCCTGACCCCGCGCAGATGGAAGATAGTGCCCAGTGCTCAGTTGTGTGAACACGTGATACCATATGACTGAGAGAGCGGCAGGAGCGCCTGGGTTAGAACACTCACTGTGTGTGAATAGAGAAAACGTGGTCGGAAAAAAAAATAACTCTTTGATAAAGGAAGGGGAGGGACATACTGACCATACACACTGGCTACACCCGACTTGTGGATACTTGTTTGATGTTATCCGTTAATCTTAGACTTGACTTTTTACAGTCTGCCAACTGTTTGAACTGCCCACGTCCACTGCAGTGCATCCACACACAGAGTCATCATCAGGAGAGCCACTCCAACAGACCGCATCCTAGCTGGGTCCCTTTTACATCTGTATGGATTTGTACATGGTGTGGGAACGCAACCTAAAGACTACGAGATTTGAGATGAAACTCAGACTAGCTGCCACATAGAGTATGTAACCGCAGAGATACGTGACTGTATCAAACGACTTTACCCTCCACCCCTCTCTCGTACCGTACCGGTTGGACTGCTGCATACATCCTCTCACATTCCCACAGGTTTTTTGAAGCACTCTTTTGTTAGGTCGTCAGTGCTTTCTCCTGATGCATTAGTTCACACCCTGAGGAAAGCATCTTGTGATCACAGACTGCAAGCATCTTTCTATATACCCCTATTTTCCTTTCCGATAAGAGTTTCAGTTACTGAGGGGGAAAAAACATTAAACAAATCCTAAATACAGAGAAATAATGTATTTCTGTGTAAAATGTACAGATACAAGCATTGCATATGATATGCATTTCATGACTTTTTTTTATTTTGTACTTTTGTCTGTGTGTGTTTTACTAGAACATATTTCTTTCTTATACTCTGGGGCCTCCGATATGTTACCCTACAGTGCCACTAGGAGTAATCCCTCCTCTCTCGTTCTCTCTCTCTCTCGCTCACTCTCTCTCTCTGTCTGTCTCTCTCTCTGTGTTATAAAATAGAACAAGCACCACTGAACAAACATCACCTTTTTTCTAGCATTATATAACCACTTTTTATTTCTATACTTATAGTTTGGTTCTCCACTGAGTAGAAGTAATCGCTAGCCAACTCATGGATCAATAGCAAGGGAGCATCAATGCTGCACTTTGAGAGGAGCATCCAGATGTCCTAATAGTTGGTATAGCAATGCATCCTGACCTGGGTCAGAGGGGAACCGACAGCCCGTCGTGCTGTTACTGTGGATTGAACACGTTCCCTGCATTAGTTTAGTAGAGAGCAACAGCTGCTCTTCCTCAGTACAACTTGATGATCTCACCATGGTAGACCACAGACTGAGTGTCTCTACTTTGCTTTTCTTACCAAAACTCAATGTGAATTTATGTCCGAAGAGATGTGGTCTCTGAAACGGCACACTTAGAGAAGAACAACATTGTGTAAACACTAAAGCCAGGATGTTTCTCATGATAAAGACATGGTTTACTTATTTGAGAGACGAGAGTAAACTGTAGCTTGCACATGTCCCCCTTCCCCACACCTGCATCCCCATGCCCCTACGAGCCCCTTTCCCAAAGGATTAAAAAAAAAAAACTATATTTATTTGTTGGATGGTTTTCATGCAAAGAACATTTACGATTTAAACTGCAAGAGTAGAGGTCCAGATAAGAATGAACAATGCAGCACTGGTGCGTTTTAAATTATCCTCATTATAACAGTAATTATTGATTATTATTTATTATGTTATTTTGTATGGGTTTGGGAGTTGAATGATCTCATAACTAATATTTGTTGTAACAGTGAAAAGTTGTTTGCCAACAAATAAATTACCGAGTAAAATTTACAACATTCCATGCACCTAAGCTGTGTGTCTTTCATGCCTTTTGGTTTTGAAGCCCTTAACTAGGCAACATTTTCTTCTTGACTTTTGGAGTTGTTTGAAGCAACAGACCAATTGGAGTCAATGGAGCATAAAATTATTCAGAGGTTTTTGTAAAAATAAAAATAAAAATTATAATAATTGTCAGACATTTAAGGAACATCTTGTTTTATTCTAACACAGAGGAGATGACTCTGACAAACTGTCTGGCTGCCCTGTCTATGTGACGTCCATGAAAGTTTGTTGAGGAAATGTTATGCGATGGCTGGGCTAATTAATTATGCGCCATTTGGCCAGTCATCAGGGGCAAACAAAGCATAATCGCAGTGCATTGATTTCATGTCCTACTGAAATGCAAACATACACTGCACTCAGCAAACAGCACCAAATGTCACCCAGCCCGAGTGTCTGTCATCCCTCTCAGTCTGCGTGCGTGGGACACCTCTTGAATACCCAGCAGAAGCTGGGATGATGCACACGCAGGCAGTCATCTCACTGGGGAGAAGGTTAAAAAGGGTCCCAGCTTTTTGAAGACCAAAGGCGATGTACAACATCACAGCCCTTCTTAAGTTGTGAGAGGAATCTGTAACTGTCAGAGCACAGGCTGGAGAAGTTTTAAGTGGTTATAAGCACACTCTGAACCTGTCTGAAGCTTTCCCTATGTCATCATGCATGCCGGTGACCTGATTTTCACGTTTAAGGAGTGAATTCAGTGTCCCCATTTTGGAGGGATAAGAAGCGGCAGAGCTTCCTGTGAGCTCCAATCTCCCTTCTGCACTGCGTCGCTAACAGGTTAATTAAACAGCATCGGGCTATGTGGGTCAGAACACTGCTGGAGAGCGGCGATCATTTAGCTATGCCATACAATTCTTTCTGTTCCCCCCCCCCCCCCCCCAGTGGTTTTTGCTTGAAAAGAAGATCAGACATCAGGCTGTTATTTTTCCCGCCATTAAAAAAACAACACAACGCAGCAGCAGCAACAACACTCCAATCTCATGGAGACGTTTAAGGAAAATCACAGGGGCAAGACCGTACCAGTTTGCAACAGACTCAGAGCCCTTTCCAGATTCATCTCCTTATAAAATGTCACCAGTGGCCTCCAGACAACTGCCATTTGTCCCAGTGATAACTGAAGTACCGGTAATATAAAAAATTACAAAAAAAAAACCCTGCTTGACATTAATTCCAGACCAGATAGCGGCCGTGTCTATTCATTAATGGGGAGAGGGCCGCTTGCCCATGTTTGAACGTGGTAATTACATATCTCTGGCAGACGGCGGATGTGACGGCCTCACATGCCACACCTGACCTGGAAGCGTAATCCAAAGTGCGACCGCGGGGGCCCCAGTCTGGCCCCACAGAGCACCGGGCTCATCGTTGCCCTATCGCAATTTTCCATAAGACTGCTCACAGGAGGAAAAACACTTACCAGCTACACGAGGGGCTGTGAATTATTCATTCTAATTGGCCGTGGGGAGACAGGGCAGCGCAAGTGGGCAGCGGGTGCTTTTCGAGGTCAGGTCTCCCAGCTGCATATTTAATTTCTCGGTGAAACTAGTGTTTTTCTTATTGCGCTGTTCAGTCCAGGGGCTGGAGAACAGCCCTGGGGTGGCTGCTGTGCAGCAGGTGAGAGACAGTGAACGAGACAGGCGGCGACGGGCAAGGTCCATCACTTTACACTCCTGAGCCGAGACCCGGCCTCTTCTTCAAGTCTGAAATTCTCCTCTGGCCCATGAGGCATGAAAGTATATTGAGTTGCGCTGGTGCCTTTGGTCTCTGCCTCTCGTTCTCTCTCGCTCTGCTTGCTGCCTTGCACTCTCTCTCCACACTAGAACCTCAGAGAGGGCACAGACATCAAATATTTCTGGTCCCATATTCCCCTCCTTCCCTTTTTGATTTATTAAGTTTTATAACCCCCAACCCTCCCACCCCACCCCATTTCGCATTTTTCATTCTCTTTTTGGATTTATTAAACACAGTCAGAGTTGCCATGACAACCCGAGGTGTCGGCAGGGTATCATATTACCAGCAGAATCACAACAGGTCGCCGTGCTGCAGAGGATTTAACTCAGAAGCTGCCTCAGCCCGGAGGATGGAGGAGCCGTCTCAGTGGGCTCCAGTAAACACGTGACATCAGGTTCAGGGTTATTTGGGGTCAGGAGCAAGTGAAGTGCGCTGGGACAAACAATCACAAAACTTACTTACCCACTTCAGTGGCGAAGGCACAGAAGGGTGAAGTCAACAGAGCTTGTGTGTGCTGTGTAGTTGGCTGTGTAGTTGGCTGTGCTGATTTGAGACATGAGTCTGGATCAGAGCACCTTACAATAGGGCACTGTAAGTCATGCTGGAAGAGCAATCCTGGAAATGTGACCTTTATTTTTTGCTCAGTCCTGGGTGCCAAATGCTTCACAGAGACAAGAGAGAGCAGCAAATCATGCATGCATTCACATGCTCAGTTAGTAAATACCCAGCAGACACATTTATCAGGTTTTTTTTTAAAAGGCCTCATCTGAATTTAAAATGTAATTTAAGGTCTATTGGAATGTATAAGCTGTATCATGACTCATTAAGAATTTACCAAGGCTCTGCTAACATGGTGGGCGGGAGAGAAGGAGGATACGGAGGAAGAGGGAGAAAGAGAGAAGGGAAGGGAGGAATGGAGAGAGAAAAGAGGGGAGGTAGAGAGAGAGGATGGGAGGGAGAGAGGCAGACAAGGAAGCATCCCAAAAGCCGCCCCTCAGAGACGCACAGATCGAAGCTCGTCTCCCCCCCTCTGAGTCCCTCAGCTTGGCTAATGCATCATATTAATGCAAGATCCACCCGCCTCTGTCTCCATGCTAGAGATGCAGCCCACCTACAGAGAGGGGGAGAGAGAGAGAGGGTAGCGGACTCCCAATATGTCACAACCAGATTGTGAATTCCTCAAGGTCGTTGTGTTATGTAGAGGCACATGAATATACTGTATCTGGCTTTTCACACACACATGCAAAACACACACACACACACACACACACACACACACACACACACACACACACACACACACACACACACACACACACCTTACTTAAAGCCCTTGCATCAACCTGTTCAGTGTTCAAACAAAGGTTTCTATGGAAACAGCATAGCATAGTTGTTAAAAAAAATCTGCTCTTGAAGAAGGACCCATATTTCCATCGCCTTCTTTCTGAGAAGGCAATGCATAACGAGAAAGCTCTTTTGTAAAAGTGATTAAATGTAATTGCCTCCTTCAGACTGACTAGATTAATGTTGAAGAATGGGTGGCCGGCAAACTGACTTAATGAATCCTGTTTAACCTGTGTAATGCATCATAAATGTAAATACAGTGCTGTATTTTAACCAGCTCTTTTAATTGGTGGCCTGCTAGGATCATAATTAGCCCTAATCGTTCTTAATTCCCACATGACTGCAGCCGTGGAACAATAATGTAACAAACACCTACAGTACCTGTTAGACAGATAACTCTGAAATATATGACACTTTGTGAAGAAGCCCTGAAGTGGAACCAAAAGTTCACTAAGGAGAAGTTCCTCTCTAGATTTATGCTAATAAGCATAACAATGAATACAAAATGAAATCTTGCAGGATGATGGAAGGATTTTGTCCTTGTGCCTGGGTCACTCTCTGTTTTAAAAATCATCTGTTGGATTACCAATGAAGGGGCCAAGGTCTACTCTGTTTATATAAAAGCTTTTTGAAAGGCATGCAATAAGCACAAGGTTGCGTCTCTATTCCCGGGAGAGGGCTGGATAATTACCACCACCTGTGGAAGAGTGCAATATGAATATAAAACATGAATGAAATGTCAACCTCATACAAACACTCACTGACAAAGTGCAATAACAGTGTTGAAATATTAAGAGACAATCAAAACATTTCTGATTCACATTATCAATTTACTGTATCTGGCAACTGAAGGAACTGGCTGACAGCATCACACCTGAGTGACAACTGTCCATCATCGCCTCCCCAGGCAACTATAATCAGATTCAATATGATGATAATTATTTGCAAAAATAATCAAATAAGTCTATTTTAAAACTTTGCAAAAGCTACAGCAAAGTTAGAGCTAAACTAATATCCCTGCAGTGTTATTTTATTCTTTTGTAAAGTAGTGAGTAGCTTGCACTGTGTGATATTAGATCAGTCTTGCTTAGCATGAGCAGTAAGAGTATTTTTAACAATCCCTCTTCAGTCCCGAAAGGTCAAACTAAGTTCACAACCAGATCTGATTAGGAAAAAAACGGATTCTTCCTGTTGCCATTTCTCCTTGAAAATCTTCTCTTTGAGGTGCCTGATTGATCCATCATCAGCCCCCCCCCCCCCCCCCTCACACACACACACACACACACACACACACCTCCCCGTCCACCCACTGCTCTCACACACATCGCTCTCAGCGCCTTTCAAGTGTGACATTCCCACCTTGAAAACATACACTCACACAGCACCTTTCAAGAGCACCAATCTCCCACCAAGCACTCCTGATTGATTGACGGCTGAAGGATATGCTGAAGTGAGCAGCAGATACAGGTGACGTGCTCCCGTCGCGTCTTATCTGCCGCCATACACCCATCGACCTACCTGTTGCCAAGCAACCCCCTGACGCGAGGTCCGAAATGACCACCATCATGTGTTGAAGGAGAAAGTATTATCTTATAAGTATTTTGACTTGTTTTGTGTGTGTGTGTGTGTGTGTGTGTGTGTGTGTGTGTGTGTGTGTGTGTCTATGGATGGGTCTATCTGAGTAAATTTGGTGGGTCTTTTATAAAAAATTAACCTTTTGAGCTTAGGTGAAAATGATCATTAACTGTCCAGACTCATACTGTAACTGTTTATATTCCTACCTTTATCTAAATAGAGTACATAATAGACAGCCATGATATTACCATTCAGTTGACATTCAACAGAACATCTAGAGGCTAGAACCTAGACCTTTAGAATAAGATGTGCTAGGCTTTGGCCAGTTCAACCCACATGTGCCAAGAGTTCTTGTTTTAAAATACTTCATTTCATTTCAGTGCCTGCCTTTTATTACAAAGCATGTCTGCTCATAACAGGAGAGGTAATAATGTAAACAAACAGGGATATGAGACTCTAATCCTGGTGGGTCCCTTTCTCTCTCTCTCCCTCTCTCTCTCTCGCTCTCTCTCTCATACTGTACATACATACACACTACCAAATATCTTGTTATACATCAATCGTTAATTCATCATTGTTAAGTATCTGAGAGGGACTTTTAAGACACACACACTAACACACCTACACAGGTCATTAGCCACAAAAATAAAGGAAATAACCAGCACTCTTGTTTTGTAAAGACTCTAAAATGTAGGCGTTGACATTATCAGTATATTACGGACTACATTCACATGATTAAATTCGATGGAAATATGTGGCATGGATAGGTTAGTTCGTAATTACTTACACTTACAAATATCATAAACAGACAATTGCCTTTAGTTCCTGTTTCTGACGAAAAACATCTTGTTTTCTGTAGTAAGTGATAGATTGAAAATGACATGGTATTCCTTAAGTGTTAATGTTACTGAGAAATCAAAGACAATCATGTAGACCTAGATTAGTGTGGAGAGGAGTAAAGGAAAAAACATCCCACCTACACACCTCAATTCATCCTCCTACACACAAAAACACATGCAAGTACACACACACACGCACCAAACACACACACACACACACACACACAAACACACAAACACACACACATACACCTCATTAAAGTTCCGTCAAGGACAAGAGTATAAGTTTGAGCTGAGCAGAAAGGACAGGGAAAAAACCTATTCAACAGTCTTCAGTATGTTTAAATGAAAATTGCCTTTTGAAATATTTATGTGCCCACAGGCAGCAGCATCTCTGCCTTAGAAAGGCTTCGTCTGAGGATTGAAGTCGGCAGGTTTGAGAGAAAGCCATTTTGTTCTGCTGTCACATCTGACAGTGTCTTTAAAAGGCAGTGACATTTTATTTTGCATTTGATAGTGCTGCGCAGTTGCTTCTAATGCACTTTATGGGTGTTTTACGTGGACGTCTTGATAAGATATTCTTTTCAAGAACTGTTATTTTTGTAGCCTTTGCTAAACAGTAAAATCAGCTGACACCATTTGACTCTCCTTATTTTATTGGCTATTTATCTCATTGTTACGCCACTGCACACACACACACCCTTGTCCTCTCCTGTCATGAAGGTTAGGAGTGTGTGCCGTGTGTGTGTTGTACCTGGTGCAGGGAGCTTAGAGGCAGATCATGTCGGCTCCATGGTGAAGGTGAGGGGAAGGACTCCATGGCGCAGCTGCAAGTGCTTGTTTTTTTTTTTTTTTCCAGACACGCTTGATTCTCAATGGCTCCTCTGTCATCTGCGGCCCCTTTCACATCAGATTTTGCAGCAATCACAGCCTCCATTTGCATGGCTGAGGAGCAGAACAGAAGATGGGAATTAGCATAACTGGTGGGCTGGGGGGAGATGGGGGGTGTGAGGGGAGCGGCTGATTGGGTGCTGCCTGATTTTACACAGATATGTAACATGGCGACAGTCGGAGGGAAATTAAATCAAATTCGCTTTTTGTTTCCCCAACAAATTTCTTTTGACAGTTGTATCAGGAAACAAGGCTCTGCATTAGAGATGAGCTCCTAGCTTCTTTGGCATCCGAGCGTGTCAGTGGGAAACATGTTGAGAGCGCTGCAGAGAGCATCAGCTAAATCGTGAGACCCTCAGGAATCTTCCGTATGCACCAAACACACAGTGGGAATTTTTTCGATGCTCAGGGTTCAATGCCTGATGAATACAGGCAATGTGCTGCCTTTAAGGATGGATCAGACTCCAGTCTGCGGCACAGAGGCAGTTCTGATTCAGAGCGTGCTGTCCTTGTGTTCTTTCATTTCCAGTGAATATGGGGAGTGAGAGAGAGAGAGAGAGAGAGAGAGCACGCTGCTCGGCCCAGAGGCACACTTGTTATGTGATGGTTAATTTGGAGACTTTAGAGGAATTGGCTAGGGCTCACGGCCAAGCCAGGAAGGAAAACGCAGTGAATAACACACGCATGCACCTGAAGTGATGTGGATTTGGTGCACACATACTGAACAGATAGGTGTGGGCAAGTGAATGCATCACACACACATACACACACACACACACACACACACACATTCAGCTGAAAGTTGACTCACTAATCAACAGGACTCCTGTGTTCTCAATACACCTGCTCTAAATCTACCACCTCCTACACACCAGAAGCATTTTCTCTCTCTCTCTCTCTCTCTCTCTCTCTCTCTCTCTCTCTCTCTCTCACACACACACACACAGCACACAACATATTCACAACACGGGCAGTGAGCTTTTAAAAGAAACAAAAGATCCTTTTCATCCCGCTTCTCACATCAAAGAAAGACAGAGCCCAGGGCTGCCTGAAGCACACTTGCTAATACACGTTACACTGAGGCCTGACACTTGACACTCGAATCTTTAAGTACCGTGTGTATGTGTGTGTGTGTGTGTGTGTGTGGGGGGGGGGGGGGGGGGGGGGCAGTAACATGCAAAGCCCCACACCTCTCTTCAGGGACAGACACAAAGATCGAAAGAGCGTTTCATGTAGTGCTCTAGAATCCTTGGACACTGATAGAAAGGGATCGGTTCATTTGATACACACTCTTTTGCGATTTCTGTAAATTCTGTGCGGACTACAAAACGATAATGACACTTACATAAGTTTGATTCTTATTTGATTCTGTTTTGTGATTTATGCACATATTGTAACACTATCACACACATTTAGTTCTCAGTCACATTGCTGTTAAAACAGTCACTTAGTCCTGACTGAAAACTAAACAAATCTAAAACATTAAGGGCTCTATTATGATGGTCAACGGCGCAAAGCGTATTCCTATCGTACACTCGAGTTTTTCGCCATGTCCGTCTCTTTCATTGAGCAATGCACTCAGGGGTGTGGCAATTAACAACCTAAGGTGGGGTCTGGCGCATTATCTAAAAAGTGCTATCTTACACCATCTAAAAAGCATTACGCCACTGACCAAGAAAAACCTGGTCTATATCGAAAGGCGTATATGAAGCACAGCTGAAGACGCACTGTCACGACTAAGCAGCAACTCCTCTGCAGGATAAATGTCCTTAGGTGTTTTATTCAGTCATTCGAACATTATTGGGGTAAGTGTTGCTCTTTTCAGGCTATGTGTTTGATGGTAACACATTGTCAATCAATAGTGAAAGTAATTAATTAACTGTTTTGTCCAAGGTGAAGTCAGTTTCACTTTGCCTATGAGTTCAAATAGTAGACGAGTGTAGATGCGTGTAGGCCAGGGGTAGGCAACTAATTTCCCCAAGGGGCCACATGACAAACTGGGACTGTTGAGGAGGGCCGGACCCAAAATACCGAACTCAAGTCTGAACTCAATTCTGTTCAATTCTATTCTGTTCTTGTATAACATTAAGTAAATCATATGGTTTTGTTTACTAGTCGTAAGAACAGATGAAAATGTGAGGGAGACAAAGGAAAAACAGCAATATTTAATCTATGTCCAGTATTTAATCCTCATTCTCGAAAATGATTTTTTGACATTGACATTTTTTTTCAGTTTTCAAAGACTGATAAAAAAAGTACTACAATATCTATATAATTAGGCTAGGTCATGAAAATGTGAAGGAGTCAGTACAACCGATAGGCCTGTGCCACCATTTCATCAACACTCAGGAATATTTCATCATTAAATCATTACCATCATTAAATTAACTCTATGCAGAATTAGACTACGAAAATGTGGAGCAGACAATAATCGGCTGTCATTAGTTAATCAACATGCACAAAGAAAACTATTTTAAAAATGTAGGTATGTTTTTGCTTTAACTTTATGCACATAACTGTGATTGGTCAACTCGCTCTGTGTGTTGAGCCGGCTGCTTCAAGCAACCTGTGGGTAGTAGCATCATACTAGTTCGCTAACATAAGCTTTGCAAATAAACTCAGACATATTTTGGTTACAATTACGGGGTTATCCGATTGTAAACTGTCTATCTGCCAGTAACATTTTGAAATGAACACTTCTTATCGCCAACGAGCAGCAGTAGGAGTTCGTTCTAACAACCTTTGCGGTGGTGAGCGACGCAGACATAAGAGACACAAAACTTTGAAAGGTTTACGCCGACGTAAAGGCAACTGCATTGTGTCGACGCAGAAGCATAAATTCTATTCACCAGCACATCAGTGAGGGTGTTTAGGTCGTATGCATCCACGCACAAATGTATGGGCGTACAAATAGCAGTCGCTTTCAAAATAAAAACAACGATATTGATTTGCATGCATTATCTCTATGCTAGGCTCTTGACTATTGTTCTTTCACGGACCTTACGCGAGCCGGTCAGGGAAAGCCCACGGGCCGTATGTTGCCCATGTATGGTGTAGGCTATACTCTGCTAGGTTTTAGTAAAGCATGGTTTAGTGGTATATCTCGTGTGAAAGCAGATTCCTTCAAATGCGCCACTGACTATCAAAATACCGACGCGCTGTTTGAAGTAGCGCTGCTTGCTGTTAAAGGGAATGACAGATGTCACTCTCATTGGTTTAAAGGATGTTATGCCCAAAACACACTCATGACTGATTAAGAAACATAAGACCAACCTTTTTGTGCTAGGCGCCGATGTTTGATTACAAAACCACCCCCAATATGGACTGGACAAACCCGAAAATTTGTTTAAGCTATTCACCTGTGACCATGTGTTTTAGATGCCAAAATATAGCCCTAAAGCATTTACAAATAGCTCTGTCATGAAGGCCATCATCTGATACTCCAGAACTCCTCTTTGTCTTCCACCAATGCCCAAGTCAAATCTAAGCCTGATAAAGTCTCCTGGCCTGGCAAGTGTCATATGTCTCATTTGCACAGCCACAATCAAGATTTAATGTTTACTAACATTAAAAGCCTCAACTCTATCCCTTTACATGCATCTCAGACTGAAAGCGAAAGTGTATCATGCACTCGGCACTCCTTGGGATCCATAGCATTTCACATTACTCATTTAAGCGACAGCCTCCTCAAAGCAAACGCCATTACCAAGGGTCCACTGCCACCAGAAGTGTGCTGGCCTCTTCAGGACACCTGCTGTGCTCGAGCTGACTGAACCAAACCACAACAGCAAAGTACTTCTGTGCCTATGGAGTGGAGGAATGAGGCCCTGACAGCATAATAAGCACAGGCTGACATGCAGAAATAAATCCACCTCACTGTAATTGTCTGTGTGAGGACCAGGGGTGCACAGCAAGAGGGATGTGGGTCAGCTGTGATGAATGTGTATTGATTTGTAGCCCTCTGCAGCACATCTCATTTGTTATAACAATGTGACTCTAGCACTGAGGTCAGTGTGCATGATGAACATTATAATTTTGTTTTCAAACGAGATGTCTGTCAGTTCACATCTCCCACACACCCATCTTTGCATACACACACACACATACACACACACACACACACACACACACACACACACACACACACACACACACACACACACACCTCCACTTCCAGATACTAAACACATGTTTATTAGCATAATATTAGCTATGTAATAATGGCTGGTGTAATTTCACCATGTGATCAGTTGTTTCAATTGCTTAAGCACAATTTTGAAAAACAGGGCCCATTTTTTCAAAACACGACACACAACTAGCACAACACTACAATTAGCAGAAGCCATTTGCTCTTTTGCAAAATAAAGCACTTCAGTCAAAACTATACAACTATTGGTAACACTTTACTTGACAGTATCAACATAAGAGTGACATGACACTGTCATGAACACATGACACTGTCATGACACATGAACCCTAACCCTAACCTCTAACCCTAACCCTTCAACTAACCCTAAACCTAACCCTAATCCTAACCCTAACTTGTTATGACAAAAACCGTAAAAAAAACGTACTGTAATAACAGAAGTGTTATGTCGTTTATGACTTGTTTATGACACGTTCATGACAGTATCATGTCACTCTTATGTCGATACTGTCAAGTAAAGTGTAACCGTTGTGTCTAATCTTTTTTTTTTTAGCTAGGTGGTACGTGCGTTTCTAGAGGATTTCTGGTTGAAATGTTCATAACTAATGCAGATACTTTGAAATGAAAAAGATTTGGACTTTAGCGTTATGCTCTACAAAGTCGACTACGTAAAATGTGTCTTTTTTTTATTTTTGTTTGTCCCCAAGTTATACCATTAGCTCAATGTTGTTTTCTGTGCCTCCGGAAATGCCTTAGGAACTGTTTCAGCCAGCTTTTAAACAGACCGCAACATAAAGGGAGTCAACAACATGTTATTAATATAAAGCAAAAATAGCAATAATAACAAGCATAAGGTGTCTAGGGAAATGAGTGATGAAGCATGTGTGTATGCGTGACTGCAATAGGAAGGAAAAGAGGACCCCTTATATAACCACGCCTTGATGGAATAAAGAAAGGTGTTCTTACAGTAATCAACTGGTTAATCTAATCAGGCCCTACCTGCCCGTGCACTGACAGGGAGTGGCCAGAGATGGCACAGGGGGTCGTAAAAAGGGTCGTTGAAAGGTATAGGCCTATGAATACATACATGCCCAACTGGGCTGATGTTTTGCTCCTTGACTGTAAGGTTTTGCTAACTGTGGGATACTTTTGATGTTTATTGTTTAAGCAATTGTAAAAAATTGTAATAGCTCTTCCACAGTTTCCCAGTTTTCCCTCTTTGTTAGTTACCCTCAGCATCATCAGCGGGTGACATCAGGGTGAATCTTTCTCCTGGCCCTGTGTTGAACAAGCCCTCAATACAAATACAGCCTCCACTGTCATTAATCACACACAGGGATTCAGACACTTTCAAACACCCTGTGAAGCTGCAGCTGCTTCAATGCCTGGGCACCAAGTAACTGTCAGTACACACACAAACTCATACACACACACACACACACACACACACACACAGTATATCTTTGTGTATGATACATCAGATAACAATATTTGAATACACACACTGACTACTTGAGTGTACATACAAAGACATGCTATTGCAATACATGGGAGTGCATATATGAAATTATGTGACAAATATGGAGCGAAACAAAAAACTGCTTACACATTAAACCTTTGCTTGTCACACAGTTTTCTAAATATGTCTTTCACACCATAATCCTAGCCTAGACACACCCTTGCAGCAGCAAATGTAATTTGCAACCAGGGTCGTCTAGCAACTCTCCGTTGGCTTGCAAGCTGGAAAAACCAAACTCTAATCAGGCCAATCACATTATGTATATAGTCAGTGGGCAGGCTTACTGTAACATAATGACGGCAGAGTTGCGACGGTTCCGCGTGAATTCCCTGCTACTTGAAAACAAAAAAGATGGATGCTGCTGCTGACGAACAGCTGTCTTTGAATAGGCTTTGGCCGCAACTCAAATTAAGCTTTTTTTAAGTTGGCTAAAGTTTGATCTACCAACTACCTTCGCTGGTGGGAAAACGCATGGGACTCATGGGTTGTAGCGCTATCCTATTGCGTACAGAAGGAATTTGAAAGACAACCGTTTATCCCACTTCCCAGACACTACATCTTGATCAGGCTACCGTAACCCCACACCAAATCTGCAAAACCACATACTAATTCTCAGTGTTTGACTCAGTTTTCAACACATTTTGCAAAACACCACACACAATATTTTACCTAACACACAAAAATCTAACAGGAACTTGATTTCGTTTTTCAAACACAACCTATCAAAATGCCACACTTATTCACACTTATTCACACACTGTCCTCAATGTACAAACACTCATTACTTTACTGAACACCATCCGATCATTGCCTTAGTATAGGCCTATAATAGATATACTCTATATATATGTAATAGACTCTTTCAATCTGTTTTCCGGTTGAAAAGTTACAGAAACAATGCAGACACTTTGAAATGGAAATGAATGGACTTTAGCGTAATGTTCTGTTTCCAGAGCATGTTGCCAAGACTACTGGTGGCATACAACCTGAAGTTTACCAGCACATTGTTATAATTCTCAGCATGACTAGGGTAGCTCTGTGGAAGGTTTGCTCTTCTAACAGTTGTGGTATTGTTATGAAGCAGGAGAACTGTCTTAACCTCAGAAAAACCAGAGCAGCTGTCACACACACACACACACACACACACACACACACACACGTACACCACTCTCATTTATACTGTGCACAGGTGCCTGAATGTAGAAATGTAGGAATAGTAAAAAAAAAAAATCGGAAAATGGTTGCTGCACCGTCTCAGATTTTTCTCAGAGTTTGTCTACCTAATATTTAGGTCCCAAAACTGAGATCTGTAAAATATTTTTTTTAAATTGCAGTGTTTACACTAGAAAGACCTTATCTTGGAGTGTTTGAGCATTACAGTTTTTGCCCATTGCTTGAACACTATAGACACATGCTTAGAACAAAGTAACAAAACTTGAAGCTTTTGTTACTATACCTTAAACACAATGTAACCATACCTTAAACACAGTGTAACCATACCTTAAACAAAAGCGCTGCTTTGCATTTTAGTTGCAATTCTGCAACACACTTGCTCCTGCACACTACACACTATTTCATACAAAAGACACTTCGTTCATAAATGAAATGTCATGGGTACCATTGGGACAACACATCTATTCAAAATAAAAAAAACACATTGGGTGATTGAAAACACTGAGACACACTCCTGAAAATATTTACTTACAAAATTGAACACCAATCAGCCAACCAGAAATAGGCCTCAGTTGAGCCATTTTGAGAACTTTGCAAGCATGGAGGCAGGGAAAGCAAGAGGTAGAGGAAGAGAAAGACAAAGAGAGAGGAGTAGGAGGTGGTCGAAGAGGCTATGCACGGAACAATATTACAGATATTAGAGAAACTTTAGTGGATCATGTGATAAATCATGACCTGACGATGAGGGAAGCTGGGCAGAGTCCACCACATCTAAGCCTGGTTTTGTTGTATTTTTGCTTTACTGCATTTACTGTACTGTACTGTAAAGTATACTGTGATGTACAGTATTGAGTGAGTTGATGTCATTTGTAACCTTTCAGCACTTTCATTTTTGTTTTTTGTCAAAACCTTTGTTGAACAAAAACTGTAAGTGTTGCATTGAGCTTCACAGAATGCTAACTGATAAACTGAATAAAAGCAGTGAAAATTAAAGACTGCAGTTTTTATATAAAGTACACTAGTGTGTTACTGTTGATCTGAAAGTGTATTCATATGATGCAAGTGTGTATCATTTTGTCATCAGAGTGACATTTTGACATTTTGAAAGGATTAGGTTTTTTTTAGGGTTAGGTTTTAATAGCAGAGTTTCAATTCAACATACTGTAGATGCAAATGATTTATTTCCCAGTGTTGTGTCTTGTGTGCTTTTGTGTAAAGTTTTGACACAATGAGCCGAAGTTTTGCAAAAAGTGTTCAAGCAATGGGCAAAAACTGTAATATCTTGAAAAGTATTATTCCCTGCCTGCTCAAACTTTGTAGGGTGGAAGACAGACATGTTCTCAGTATAATACCACACCACACAACGTTTGTACCACATGGCCATTAGTTTTATATAAGGCCCTAGATATGGAGTAATAAAATGAAGTTTTTAAGGATGAAACATGGTGTGATTGCATTTTTTGGTCATTTTCATAGGACTAAAATGGTGTGTGGGGTAGCTAGTATGGAACATGAAAACCAATGTGGAAATACTGTAGCTCAGTTTATAGTCATTTTGTATATAAAGTACCAATGATGTACCATGTTCCATTCATACATAAATACACTTACTTGGTTGCATTGTAGCCTATGCCAATGCCTTTTCATTTTTGTCCCTGAGAACAATGATTTTGACTCTATTTATTTATCTATGGTACAACATTGGCACTTTGTACACTAAATGCCCATACACTGAGCTACTTTTACATAGATTTTCAAGTGTCTACTAACTACCCCACATACAATTTTCATTGTAGAAGTGTCAGAAGTTGGATGGCTTGCCGTGAGGTCACCGGAAGCTTGCCCGGTGTGTGAGCTGTATGAGGGGATAGGTTGACTCCTGTGTGAGGGACCCCAGAGATGGGTGAAGCACGTGGGGCACCCTGGGATGGGAAAGGTACGGCTGGTGGTTGCGCAAGGGACGCCAGTGTGCGTGCGTTTATACTACCCTTTATGTCACTCTTTTTACACATTTTTCCAAATCTAGGGCCTTGTAGAAAGTCAATGAGAATGTCGTACAAACTTTTAATGGTTCAGTCATACTGAGAACATATTTGTCTTCCACCCAACAAAGTTTGGGCAGCCCATGAATAATACTTTTCATGTTAAGGGCTGAAAATAACATGTATACATAGGGTTTGAACAGAAATATTTTACAGGCCTTGGTTTTAGGACCCATTCTTGATACAAACAAGGTTTGAACAAAATCTGAGATGATGCTGCAACAGCCTTATCTGATTTCAAACGGAATGACCCAAAAGTGAGCGTAAAATGATGGGCCTTCTCCTATCCCTGACCTTGACTATTCCACACAAAAGTCAGTCGTCTGTTCCTCATCAGCTTTGGAGCCTTGTGTCTATTGTTTAGTCACCTTGACTTCCTAAATGCCCTGCATAGCTGAGCAAGGTGTCCATGGGAAACAGGAAGACAGTAACATATTGCATTAGCATGGAAAAAGCATTTGAATAGGAAGAAGGTCTTCATGTCCACCGGACCCACTCCCTCACACTTAATACAAACACAATTGCCTGAATTCCCATGTGTATGCCACTAATGTTATTCCAAACTGCATTTTCAGTGTTGTGTGATGCATTGAAATAAGGCTTAATCTGAGGGTAGGGCCTGATAATATTTACACAGGTGAACCTGCTTCCCCTAGTACAGACGCGAGAGAGAGAGACTGCATGACCTCCTTAAGGCCCTGGAGGGGACTCGGGGGTGCTTTTATCAGCCAGAGAGTGGGATAAGAGAGGAGGAGAGAGAAAGAGAAACTGTCAAGAAAGCCTGTATTTTAGCTGAGCAGCCACAATATTATTGAGGGATATCAGGCTTATACAGACCCCCTGTGTGTGTGTGTGTGTGTGTGTGTGTGTGTGTGTGTGTGTGTGTGTGTGTGTGTGTGTGTGTGTGTGTGTGTGTGTGTGTGTGTGTGTGTGTGTGTGTGTTAGAAAGAGAGACAAAGAGAACTTGCATGCATGTGCATATGCATTCATAAGCCTGTGCACATGTGTGAGCATCTGTGAGAGATAGAAAAACAGCAGTGAAAAAAACATGTGTGTGAGTGGCTGTGTGTGTGAATGCTATATTTATAAGGTGTTTTGGGGCAAGCGTGTGTTAGTGTGTAGATCTCTGAGTGTAGCCACGTGTGCATGTTTAGTTTAGTGCAGCTCTGCACCAGCAGTGAGTTCAGACATGCTGCTTAACATATGGACACAGAGAGGAGAAAGGCTACAGGCGGCCATGCTGATTAATGGCTTTTCATTCAGTCTGAAAAATAATCAAATAAATAAAATTTTCTGCTCCATAAGCATATTAACAGAGCATGGGGGAGAAGTGAAGGAGAGGAAAGAGGCGGGGTAGGAAGATAATTGAGATAGAGAATGTTTGCAAAAAAAGTCATCTGGCTTGGTTAAGACCTGAAAGAAATATATACAAACATAGAACATATTTCTTCAAATAAACACAAAGACCTAAACATTTTCACATGGGTGCTGGATTTCGGTCTGGCTCTAAAAAACAAAATAGAATAGCTGCCTGTTTATATTGGAAAAATAATGTCCCCAAAAGATCATGTTGGGTTGAGTCTAGGGCTTAAACCTTGTTTGTGTGTGTGTGTGTGTGTGTGTGTGTGTGTGTGTGTGTGTGTGTGTGTGTGTGTGTGTGTGTGTGTGTGTGTGTGTGTGTGTGTGTGTGTGTACTGTAAGTGTTTATATATGTGTGTGTGTGTGTGTGTGTGTGTGTGTGTGTGTGTGTGTGTGTGTGTGTGTGTGTGTGTGTGTGTGTGTGTGTGTGCAAGCACATACCCCAGGGCTGTGTGCTGCACTGCTGGGGTGGGGAAGACCGATTTGGCATGGCCTGAGCTTTGGCAGCGCACCCCGGGGAACTCTTCCTTGGTACCCTGGGGACTCACCCTAGCAACCACTCTCCCCACCTCGGGATGACGGGTGAGGATGAACAGAGCCGATGAAAGAGAAGAGAGAAGAGAGAAAAGGGTAGAGGGAGGAGAGGATGGGTATGAGTGAATGGAAGGAGGGTAAGGAGGGGAGAGCTAGGCACAAGGGAAGGAGCAACAAGGATGAGCAGAGAAAAGAAAAACAGGAAAGACAAACATCAAAACAGAGCCATGGATACAGAATGGGCGAGAATGCTAATGTGCCACTAAAGAGTCATAAACAATACACCTCTTTAAAACCACCACCATGTGACTGTGCAACGTGACCATCAACAACGAACCACCCTCTTATAATCTGTGCTAATGAGCCAAATGAAGGTTTCCTAAGGCCCTTTAGATGTTTGTGTGGAAGCAGAGATTTTATAACCACTGAGCAGCGCAGAACAGAGCCATTTTAAACTTTATTAACTTAGTAAAACAAAATGGACGGAGATACTCCATAGGACTTGAGTGGAGAGAAGTGAAGTTAATTTTGAACATCTCTCCTGTTGAGTCTCAAGCTGTTTGGTGACCTAGACATAATGTTGAGCAAACGATTGAAATACGGTAACTCATCTGGTGGCTGCTCCCAGAAAATTGAAAATGTGCAGAGTGCTTCGAGTTCTTGTGCAGCTTTTGGTTGGTGATTTGTTCTAACATAGTGCCAATCCAACAAAAAATATCACTTAATTGTTTGTTTTTGGTTTTTTTTTGCACTATGTTGCATTTCTCTGGAAATAAATAATGGTCACATAAAGGCCTAAAGCGCTTCAGATGTAAAGTTATTAAATGTAAAAGTAAAGGCAATATGAGTGGGGGTCTAACAAATGCTAACTCTAGGTCAGGGGTGTCCAAACAACGGCCCGCCACGCACTTTAGTCTGGCCCGCCGAGCATTTATTAGTTTATCATAGATCCGGCCCACCATGCACTTTAATCCGGCCTGCCGAGCGTTTAATTAGGTTATCATAGGCCGCTCGCTATTTTTTTCCAGCGATAGACGACACTGTGAGTAACTTTAGGCTACTGCAAACTGCTTTACGCTCTTCTTAGAGAGTGATTACAATGTCAATGTCAAAACAGCTTGTTACATCGAGATACATAGTATCTCCTTTGCAGCAGATCTAACTACGTTATGCTACTCCATTTAAAGGTAAACTATGCAGTATTGGCAATTTCCTTACTGTTTTCTCGGTTTTTGCTTCTTTTTCGCTGGCTCTGTTATGACGAATGTCTGAGAAACTCCATCGCTACCTTTTTCTAGCCGGTGCCTGGCGTGTATGTGTATTTGAATGCAGTAAAGCAATTCGTTACACTCGTTATAATTCCTGTCACCGAGGCCGTCGACCCGCCGGCCCACAGTTGCAAGGGTGGCAATGACTCTGAAGCTGTTAAATGAAGGTAAATTAAGCTTAAAAACTTGAATATTAAGCTAAAAAACCTGCATAGTGTGCCTTTAATTGGGAACGCATTTGAGCGTGCATGCACAAGAGGGAGAGAGCGCAGCAGGTTCCAGCTGGCTTGTCATTGTTGATAATTGATATCTACTTTTTGAATAAGAAACTTTTAAAAGGAAATTGCAACAACAATTGCAACAGTAGTTCCCACTACTGACCACTTATAAACTGTGAGAGGGCACGAGCCATAGGCACAGCACTAGCTAGTGATGGGGACGAGACCGCCTATGCCGAGTCCGAGTCAAGACCAAGTCTTTGAAGGGTCGAGACCGAGTCGAGACCGTGTCTGTTGGTTTTCAAATACAGTCGAGTCCGAGTCAAGACCGAGTCTTTGAAGAAGCAAGTCCAAGTCGAGACCGAGTCCTTTAGGAGTCGAGACCGAGTCGAGACCAAGACCATAAAAAAATGTCAGTTTTAATATTCATAATTTAATATCACCCCAGTTAATAATCAACAGTTAGGCCTACAGACTAAGCTAGATTGGGAATTGTTTAGAGGAGCAGTCTTAACATCTTAATATGGACTATGCTGACCTACAGACACTCACCGGCAGCAGAGCCATAGAGATAAATAAACGACTCTGACGGCAGTATCTTTGCATTGCACCATGGGATGTCATTTTCATATAATGCCGGTCAACATTGCATTTTATTATTATTGTTGTTATGTGTTGTCTGTTTTTTTATATGAACATAAAAAATGTGTTGGTCTCGAGGACTCGGTCTGAAATTACGAGTCCTTCTCCTCCCACTGTGGTCCGAGACCGAGTCAAGACCGAGTCTTTGAAGGAACGAGTCCGAGACGAGACCGAGAAAGCAGAAATTGGTCTCGAGACCGGACTCGAGTCCGAGACCGGACTCGAGTACTACATCACTAGCACTAGCCATAGGCTATATTTGAGTGGAGCTAGGAAAAGAGTCTTAAAGTGACAGTGCACCATTTATAAATGAATTAAACAACATCAAATTAACAGTATTTCTTTAGAAATTAATTTTCTACAACAAAATTATGTTGTCATTTAAATGATATAAAACGTTATATATATACACACATTATTTTTTGTTGTGTGGCCTGCCGGAAAATGTTCAAAACTTTCATGTGGCCCTTGAGTCAAAAAGTTTGGACACCCCTGCTCTAGGTAGTCATCTATTAGCCTCAGACCCTTCCTTGGATGGAAGTCTTACAGAATGTTCATCTAACCCTTGGTTTAATCACCTGAATGTTCTATTAAATATGCACCTCGTCATAGTTTAGGGTGTCATGAAATTATTTTGATATCAGGTGACGGGACATCAATAAAAAAGTGGTCCATTATGTGATAAGCTAAATCTGTTTTCTGCACTTGTTTACAAATGTAAAGTTTTTCTCTGCCAGTCTGTGTCTGCCAAATCTAGGGAAGAAAAACAGTCAAACAAATCTGTTCAGTGTGACAACAACACAAGGAGGGCTTGGCTAAGACCTCCTCTCTGATGATGTGGACTGTGCGCCTCCTGCACGTCTCACTGGCCCAATAAAAGCAGACACATCCTCCAGGGCCAGACGCTGATGGCATTTGAAGATTAAAACACCTTTCCAGACTGACCCATGGAACAAAATTAGTCTGTCTCAGGAGCCACTCTATCGACTTCATGCTGTATACCTATTGGTTGCAAAATAACCATGCTTGGATGAACTTGAGTCTTACTTACAGTAGAATGTGTAGGGTCTTCTGCACAGTCTGTGTACTGTATAGTCTTTGTGGCATACTGTAAAACATAGGAAATGGTCTTCCACAGAAGGCATGCTAGGTGAGGGGACAGAACTGGACAATGGCACCAGTTTGGAAGGCATGCAGAGAAATCAATGCTATCTGCTCCATTTGTAAAGCCACCTAAAGTGGCATGCTAAAGTGGCGGTAGGCACACCAGGCCAGCAAGCATAATTTCACAGACACACGAGCCCAGACACCCTGTGGCAGAGAGACATCCGTACTTCAGCAATGCTAAACACTCGGACTGTAAACACAGAGATAGAGAGAGGGAGAGAGAGAGAGAGACACACACACACACACACACACACACACACACACACACACACACACACACACACACACCTCTTTTGCTGAGTTCAGAGAGAGCAAAGGAAACAAAGACAGAATACTAAAGTATAGGATCATCTGAGATAATGAGGTATGTGAATACCTCTAACGCTGCCAGGAAGCACACATCAGGATACTGTCCAAGAATACACACAACAATGTCAAACACATTCAAAAGCTTACACACACACCCATATACTTTATACCGCATGTTCTCCCTCTTTCCTCATACACACACACACACAAACACACACACATACACACACACATTCATTCACCTTTTCAATCAAATTGCACACACAGTAAACAAAGTAACAAGATTGATTGTGTTTCACATTCACAAAGATCAAAGGGAGAGGGTGATTGGTTTGAGTTTTCAGTTTGTTCTCCTTCCTACTCTCTGTAACCCACCATTCTCTCCTCTCTCTCTCTCTCTCTCTCTCTCTCTCTTCCTCCTCCCACCCCTCCTCCTCATCTCTCCAACTCTACATCTGTTATCTATTCATTTTTTATGACAGAATGTGGTTTGGCTTTTCGCTCAAATGCTGCCCATTCTGATATCATCTCATTCTCATTTGTGGGAGATGCCATTGTCAGTCATGGTAATTGGGGGCAGGAGAGATATTGAGGGCTTGAACCACGAGTGTGCATGTGGCAAACACTCACTTTCCTTGTCTGACATACATGGGCACTTAATTCAATACACCTCTCTCTCTCTCTCTCTCTCTCACACACACACACACACACACACACACACACACACACACACACACACACACACACACACACACAATGTAAAACATAATGAAATCAGAATTTATAAAAGAACAGAAATCAGAAGTCAGAAAGGAACACATTTTTGTGAAATGCTATTATATTGTGTCCTGACAAAGACACCATTATCGGTAATGGAGGCCGCATGGCCACTGTGTGGGTCAGACACAAAGCATATTTCGTTACCGCCCTGCCACACAACAGCATAACCCCTCTCATCAGCAGTGGGTTTCCTTGAAACCAGCAGGTTTCTATTTTCGCCCCCTGCATGACTGTACTGTTCTCTGAGTAAAGGTTATAATTATGCACTCAGGCAGCAGCTGACCCAGGATCAGCTCTGGCCCAGAGACCACTGTTGTCAGGCGAGAGATCACTGAGCGTTTCGTTAAGTGGGATCTGGAACCTCATTTCTGTAGGCATTATTGAGGAGCGAAATGCCAGACATTCATTGCTGGCACCACTGTGCTGAAACATTAATAATAGTTGTGGTGTGGGAAGCTGAGGATTATGGGACATCTGGAGGACTGACCGACACCAGCTGCCAGGGCCACCTAATGAGCTCATGCCCAAGAGAACCAGGTAGGCAAGTCTAAGTGAGGAGTGTGAGTATGCATCTCTCTTTCCCTATCTGTGTGTGTGTGTGTGTGTGTGTGTGTGGGCGTGTGTGTGTGTGTGCGTGCGTGCGTGTGTGTGTGTGTGTGTGTGTCAGATCTCTCTATATCTGCTCCCTTGTTTATAGTCTGGTGTTTGGCATGCCCACAGCCTACTGCTCAGTTATGAAGCACATGATGCTGCATAATCAAAACGTCCAGATGAGCTTTCAGCAAAAAGACCTCAGCAAGTTCACAGGAAACTGGGAGAATTCCCCTCAGACTTAAATGAAAGTTTCTGCCTCTCTCAAATTCTCATTCTTCACAACACAAACACCAACCACACCTAGCGCCTGCCCGCCTGCTGCTCAAACAGTAGGTATTGCAGTTTGGACAGAGCACATCAATTCATTTTATTGTTTAAAAGAGGAAATAAGCAAAATCCTTCTGAAAGTCCCCAAACAACTTTGTCCTCAGGTTTACTCCATCACTCCTTGAAGAGAGCATTTAGCATGGCATCACGCTGTAAAAATAAAATCTCTCCCCGGCTATTTTCAAAAATAAATCTTTGTGTATGAAGCAGCTGTTTCCTGTGCCTGTGCCTCGGCTGGGCCAGGTGCTAAGGCTCTCGCCCGTTCTCACATTCATGCCCTTTAAGCATCCGATCCCCTCCACCGCCCTCCTCTGCCCACTTACCTCCTCCGCCAGGTGCCAAGCAGTCCAACTGACCCCAGAGCAGCTGCTGCTTAAGGGCAGAACATGTCCACACCTCACGGGTGCCCGGTGTGGCAGGGGCTCCGACTCCGCTCCAGTCTGGCCTGGGGGGCTGCACGGAGGAGGAGCCGGTGGACGTCAGGAGGAATCAAGGCCACAGAGAGGGAAGACAATCTGGGAACATCTGGGAACATCTGGGCCAGAGGAGTCGTGACTCTCCAGTGCTCCCATGACATCTGTTATGCCGAATAATCATCCGTAACATACACACACACACACACGGACACAAAAGTACACACACACACACACACACACATACACACACACACACACACACACACACACACACAAGTACACACACACACACACGCACATACAATGTCCCTGTGGACGCATTTCTATCTATTATACAATAAGAGAGAATGCTGTTCAATCATTACACCTGACTGACACACAAGCGGACATGAATTATGCACACATGCACGGACACACACACAGCAACACACAGATGTCTCATATCAGTAGTGAGCTGTCGTCTTACACCACTGCATAATTCTCTGAGAGGTGCCTGTCTTTGGCGTATCACACATGACTCAGTGATGGACGTCATTAATACCCTGAGCTTCAGTCCGTCTCTCCTCTCTCTCTC
>NC_055957.1:22771339-22826339 GCF_018492685.1 Alosa sapidissima | reverse complement strand
CTATGATAACTCCACCTCTACAGTACCCCTGCCTATCACAACTCCACTTCTACAACTCCACCTCTACCCCTGCCTATGACAACTCCACCTCTACAGTACCCCTGCCTATCACAACTCCACCTCTACAACTCCACCTCTACCCCTGCCTATGACAACTCCACCTCTACCCCTGCCTATGACAACTCCACCTCTACCCCTGCCTATGATAACTCCACCTCTACAGTACCCCTGCCTATCACAACTCCACCTCTACAACTCCATCTCTACAGTACCCCTGCCTATCACAACTCCACCTCTACCCCTGCCTATCACAACTCCACCTCTTCAGTACCCCTGCCTATCACAACTCCACCTCTACCCCTGCCTATCACAACTCCACCTCTACAGTACCCCTGCCTATCACAACTCCACCTCTACCCCTGCCTATCACAACTCCACCTCTACAGTACCCCTGCCTATGACAACTCCACCTCTACCCCTGCCTATGATAACTCCACCTCTACAGTACCCCTGCCTATCACAACTCCACCTCTACAACTCCACCTCTACCCCTGCCTATGACAACTCCACCTCTACAGTACCCCTGCCTATCACAACTCCACCTCTACCCCTGCCTATGATAACTCCACCTCTACAGTACCCCTGCCTATCACAACTCCACCTCTACAACTCCACCTCTACCCCTGCCTATGACAACTCCACCTCTACAGTACCCCTGCCTATCACAACTCCACCTCTACCCCTGCCTATGACAACTCCACCTCTACCCCTGCCTATGATAACTCCATCTCTACAGTACCCCTGCCTATCACAACTCCACCTCTACAACTCCACCTCTACCCCTGCCTATCACAACTCCACCTCTACCCCTGCCTATGACAACTCCACCTCTACAGTACCCCTGCCTATCACAACTCCACCTCTACAACTCCACCTCTACCCCTGCCTATCACAACTCCACCTCTACCCCTGCCTATGACAACTCCACCTCTACAGTACCCCTGCCTATCACAACTCCACCTCTACAACTCCACCTCTACCCATGCCTACCACAACCCCACCTCTACCACTGCCTATCACAACTCCACCTCTACCACTGCCTACCACAACTCCACCTCTACCCCTGCCTACCACAAATTCCACCTCTACCTCTGCCTACCACAACTCCACCTCTACCACTGCCTACCACAACTCCACCTCTACCCTTGCCTACCACAACTCCACCTCTACAGTACCCCTGCCTATCACAACTCCACCTCTACAACTCCACCTCTACCCCTGCCTATCACAACTCCACCTCTACCACTGCCTACCACAACTCCACCTCTACCCCTGCCTACCACAACTCCACCTCTACCCCTGCCTATCACAACTCCACCTCTTCAGCTCCACAGCTAATGTGTGCCTCCTCCATGCTGTCTCTGCACAGAGTTTCCTCCCCAGCAAACAACAGCCCTCTACAGATGCACTTTCTTCAGTGGGTCCTATCCTCTCCTGCTCTCTCTGTGTCTATTTATGTCTCACTTTCGATCATGCACTCTTCCACGGTGTCTCATTCCCACACACACACACACACACACACACACACACATTGGCTTTAGGATAAGCGACACACACACACACACACACACACACACACACACACACACTTCCACGGTGTCTGATTCTCACACATACACAAACACACAGACACTTTCTCTCTTACCAAGGTCGATAGAAATATCTGGTTCAGCAGCATCCAACAGCATCCCAGTGACTAGAGACTGCTGCTGTTGATGAGGAGGAAGATGATGATGATGATGATGATGAGGAGGAGGAGGATGAGGATGATGGGGTGGGTGAGGAAGAGTCGGCGTGGAGGGGAAGTAGAGCTGGTCAAGGCTGGCGGGGAGCATTGGGGGTGGGGGGCTGTCCAGCTGGTCAGACTGCGGGTCATCGCTGATGCCACTGTCCGATGGGGAGGAGGCCCAGAACGGGGAGGAGGAGGAGGAGGGACCGGACACACACTCGTCCAGCAGAGAGTCCAGGAAGTCCTCTACAGTGCCACCTACAGGAGACAGGGGCTGCAAGAGACAAAACACACACACGTTAACACACTACAATCACACACACACACACACACACACACACGTTAGCACTCTAAACACACACACACACACACGTTAACACTCTAAACACACACACAGACACACACATACAGTATCATACTCTTTCGGGTGGGGAGAAGGCAAGAAACCATTTATGTTGTCTCCTACAGGAGAGACAGGTGCTACAAGAGACAACACACGCACACACACACACACATATGAACACACACAAACATGAACACACTCATTTAGGTGAGAGTCAAAACAGTTTTTCACACTGCTCACAGAAGAGCAGGGCCCCAAGAGGGAACACACACACACACTCAGTCACACACTTGCACACTTACACTTCCACACACACTCAGTCACACACTTGCACACTTACACTTCCACACACACTCACTTGCACACTTACACACACCCTTGCACACTTACAGTACACGTACACACACACTCAGTCACACACTTGCACACACACTCAGTCACACACTTGCACACACACTCAGTCACACACTTGCACACTTACACTTGCACACACACTCAGTCACTCTCCTTGCACACTTACACTTAGACACAGTTACACAAGTTAATGAGTTGTGGGGGAGTGTATTTTGAGGCTGAAGCAAGAGCGGTCAGAGGTCAATCTGTTTGTTTCTCCTTTCGCCTCTCAGAAAGCAATTACACAACTGTGTGTGTGTGTGTGTGTGTGTGTGTGTGTGTGTGAGAGAGAGAGAGTATGCGTGCGTGCGTGTATGCGTGCGTGCGTGCATACGTGCATACGTGCATGCATGCATGTGTGTGCGTGTGTAACCACATGAATATTACTTTTCAGTCATGCCAACTCTCCCCAGGCTGTCATTGGTTGAACACTTATAATACAAAGAGATACAACCCCCCTATGGCACTCACCTGTTGGAGGTCTGTGATTGGCCAGCTGTGGTTGCCATGCCGCCCGTCTCCTTGACACTGAGCCATTGTGATTGGTTGCTGCTCCATTAAGAGATTCAGAAGCTCCATTCTGCTGCAACCCTGTCACCCAAATACACACATGTTAAACATACATATACATACACACACACACACACATCCATTCTGACGCAAACCAGTCACAGAAATATACCTGTATTTAACACACACACACCTTTCTAGCCCCATTCTTCCGCAACACTATCACCCAAATACACATATTAAACACAAACACACTCACAAAAATATACCCGTATTAAACACACACACATACTGTACACCTATACGCACAGCTCTATTCTGCAACAAACCCGTCACAATCACACACATATTAAACACATGCACACAGACACACACACACAGACACACAAATACACACACATCTGATTCGGATTTGGATTCTGGCCCACGGTCAGCTGGAGCCCTGCATCACCCATGGGGATTTGCAGTCTTGCTGTCCCTCTGCCGCTCCCAGCAGTGCCCCTCCAAGATATCACCGGACCCGGCCCGTACTCAGCCCACCTCAACCCCCAGATACATCGCAGTGTCATTAGTGAGCTCAAACCCCAGATAAAACACTGTGTCATTAGTGAGCTCAATCCCCAGATAAATCGCAGTATCATTAGTGAGCTCAATCCCCAGATAAATTGCAGTGTCATTAGTGAGGCATGTTTACTCAGCAGTGATAACACTGCTCTGTCTACAGGAACAAAGACACTGAAGTGATTCAGCTGTTTGATCAGTCCAAGCCTGGGCAAACACCACTGTCTATGGAGCTATGGGAGCCATCTCTTTATGGTGCACTCAATCTCAGCACAAACACCACTGTCTATGGAGCTATGGGAGCCATTTTATGGTGCACTCAATCTCAGCAGGCAGGAAGTCCAGACAGACCGGCTCTGTCTCGTAGTCATCATCTACTGTTGAGAAGTGTTGATCAACGGCTGTCTTTATTTTATAGTTGTGCAATTTGATGACACATCAAACCAAATCCACTAATTAGACAGAAACAGATAGAATTTTCCCCCATGTCAGCATGTCCTCCGTTCTGAAATGGACCCATATGGCAGTATGTCCTCCCTCTCTCTCTAGGATTCCCCTGACCCTGGTATCTGTATCTGCCTGCTGTAGTAGGTTGTGTGACTGCTCAACCCCAATTCTCCATGTGGCAGCTGAAATCTGAACAGCACTGCTCTGGGAGTGTTGAAATATGAACAGCACGGCTCTTAAATCTGAACATTACCTAAATGATATGACTAGGACTAAAACAAATATACATATATTCTGAAGCATTTAGCAGAAATCACCTCCCGCATTCATCAAAAGGTACTGTGCATCATATACGTAGACAAGTACACCCACGTACATGGCCTACTCACACAGGCAGATGTACACAGCACACAAAACACACAGACACATACACAGACACACACACATACTCTTCTAGCTTATCTCTGTTATCGCTGGGTCATCAGCCTCAAGTTCACATAGTATAGTTACAGCACACAGGCATCCTCAGCACTTAAACACACACACACACACACACACAAACACACACACACACATTCATCTGTCCTCTCCACAACACACAAACACTCAATCATACACACACACAAACACACACACACACACAAACAAACACACACACTGTTACTGAAAGATCACACTGAAATGCTTACACATGTACTGTACACTGTGAAATAACACAGAAATACTTACATTTACTGGCTGTGTGACCATTTCTTTGTTTAGCTATTCAGAAGCATCAGTGAGAATGATGCTGTTACAGGCATTGTGTGTGCAGGAAATAGGCTAGAATGCTTCCTTTAAGAGTGAGGAGGGGTTAGAACAATACTAGACTGGATTTGATTGCTATCAGAGTCATAAAATCTCAACTGACTCATTAGATCAGTTTAATTTCACATGCACACATATGCTCTCTCTCTCTCTCTCACACACACACACACACACACACACACACACACACACAGCTCCTTTGTTTCATCACCAAAAACACACACAAAACAGTATGAAGTAATAATAATAATAACCCCTGACTTTTCTGACCTGTTGTCCTCAGATAAGGACCTAACTCTGTTTAGTTCTAACTGGTGTGTATGGCCCTCTCTCCTGTCATCAGGAGCCCTCTGTCTGTGTGGTCCTGACCGCTGTAATTATGTCTGGCTCACCACCAGGGGACCCCCTGAACCATTCACACATTATTCAGCCGGAAATAGAAGAGTTTGGTCACGAAACAACATGTCTCCATTAAAGGGGAATTCCGGTGCTACACTTTGGGGGCATGTTCGGGAGCCCCCATGTTCATGCCCCCAGAGTTTAGCGCTGTAGCTGCCGGCTGCTTTAGCTGCTCGTTGTAGCAACTCAAGCAAGGTAAAACCGATTGTTTTCAGGGTATTTTCGTACCGACAGTACTCGGTGACCTCGAGAAATGGAGATCTATGTGAAAAATCTCTGGAATTCCCCTTTAAGAATATTCATAAGTCATGATGTTTTACTGTGCATTTCAGGTAATGTCAATAAATGTGTTGTTGTGTTGTGTTGTTTTGTGTTGTAAACATGTATCCAAACTAACTAACTATTACCTATTACAACAAACTAAGTTGCATTTTCACTGATATCACATGGCAGACCAAATAAAATAAATAATTTTAGGAAAAATCGTTACAAAAGAAAAAACTCATCTTGAAACCAAACTCTTCAAATAGCAACCAATTAACAACAGTGGTAGCGAGTGTAGCACTTTCACAGTACCTTGCTGGAGACCAGAGACATCGGTCTGGTTCTGGGCTAGAGTGTCCTCTGGGGGGTTGGCAGTCTCTCTCTCTCTCTCTGTCTCTCTCCGAGGCGTCTTGTCCGAGAGATTTGCCCGGAGAGGCATACAATGCCTGTGTATTAGGCCTGTGTGTGAGGCTTTCCTCTTTCTGTTGAGTATTCTGTGTATTCGGTCCGATGGTGTCTGTGTGTTGGTTCTGAGGAAAATCCACGCTTAATGGAAGGGTTCGTGAGCTCCAAGTTTCAGCTTGTGTCTTTGAGTATGTGCTCTCACTGTGTATGGATTAGCTCTGTATGTGTGTGTGTGTGTTCAGGGGACAAAGGTGAAACTTCGCCAGATTACTGTGTGAATCACAGTGGGGGTTCCCACACCAGATAGCAGTTACTGTTGGGACAGATCCAGCCCAAACGTAGCCCAGTTATGTTGCAGCTTCGGTCTCACACACACACACACACACACACACGCACACACAAACAAACATGTGGCCTTCTTTTACAGGGATACTTTTTCCCACAATGCAAACAAACAACAAAATAAAGAACAACATAAGTGCAGACTCAGGTCTGAGTATGGTAAACAGGCAGCAGTTTTCTTGACATCCTTGAGTGCAAAACATCACTTGTGACTCCACAGGCCCTCTGATAAAGGTGCCCAGGCAGGAGGAAGGTGGATCTGGAACAGAACAACATCGATACATTTATCTTTTCTGATAAGGTTGTTTTTAAGTCTATATCTTGTGTATTCCAGGATGGTGTTTTTGTGATGTGACATGTTTTGAATGTGCAAGGTTATCAGAAACGTTGTTTACTTTCATGTTCAAGCATGTCTGAGGTAATGTGTGTGTGTGTGTATGTGTGTGTGTGGACATATGTCTCCGTTCCTGTGGTAGTTTTGAGTCATTTAAGAGGGGTCTAAAGACATTCCTGTTCAACATGCACTTAGTTCTTTAAGCGCTTCTTATGCGTTGTGGTTTGTTTGTATGGTGTTATGCATATTATTGTTTTATTTCCATTAGGCTGTTGATTAATTTGACATTATTGTTTATTATTGATATTCTCCTTAATGTAGTCTTACCATGTCATTGTTTTATATTATTGATTGAATGGACTTTATTGTTATTATTGCTTTTTCCCTCATTTTCATTGCTTATTTTATTAGGCTATTGATTGAATTGACATTGTTGTTTATTATTGCTATTCTCCTTATTATAGTTTGACCAACATTCTAATCTGTTCCCTGTTAAATTTTAAATATTATGTTGTTTTTGTATTTGTGTGTCGCTTTGGACAAAGGCGTCTGCCAAATCCCATAACCATAACCATTTGTGTTCACAGCAGGGCATATCTGAAATATCCAGATAACACCGGACATACGAGTGGGTGCACCAAGACCGAATTTGGCCCGGAGTTGTTATGTAATCAGTGGTGCCATTGGAACATCCTGAAACTTCTACCCCCCTACACTACTCAGTGTAGTTAGACAAACTCTTATCCTTCAGCCGTCTCTCTCTCTCCCTTTCTCTTTCTCTCTCCTTCTCCCTCTCTCTCTCTTTCTCTCCCTTTTTCTCTCTCTCTGTCCTTCTATCTCTGTCTCTTTCTCTTTCTCTCTCTGTCTCTCTCTCTGTCTTTCTCTCTCTTCATCTCACTCTATGTCTTTTTCTCTCTCTCTCTCATTATAGTAGATAAGGCTCCAGCAGAGAGAAAGGGAGAGTTGCGTAACCTTGACAACCCTGAGTAAACATTACCTCAGGCTCAGGCTGTCGCAGGGACTGGTACTGCAGGGCTGATGAGATGGGGATCTCATAGAGCCAGTTCACATTTGATCTCATAGGGATCTCATAGGGCCAGTTCACATTTTATCTCATAGGGCCAGTTCACATTTGATCTCATAGGGATCTCAGAGGGCCAGTTCACATTGGGTCAGTTCACATTTGATCTCATAGGGCCAGTTCACATTTGATCTCATAGGGCCAGTTCACATTTGTTTTGAGAACGTGTTTGGCATGATCCAATCACAAGTGGTCAGCCAAGACCCATCACTCTTTACTCATGAATTCAAGGTGTACAGCCAGAGACAGTGTCAGGGACGCATCCGACCACTTGTGATTTGTTCACCCAAGACACATATTAAAAACAAACATACACAGGGGGTCATAAGGATCTAGTGATGTGCTTGAATAAGCCATAGAAACACACACACACATGAGTAGCAATGCCAGCCAACCAGTGGTGGAATGTAACGAAGTACAAATACTTCGTTACTGTACTTAAGTACATTTTCCACGTATTTGTACTTTACTTGTGTAAATAAATGTGTATAAAATGTATAGTGCATACTTTTGACTTTTACTTCGTTACATTTTACAGCAATTATCTGTACTTTTACTCCGCTACATTTCTACAACACCATCGTTCCTTTTTACGATACATTTTATGATCAGTTTTTTTTTTTCTCTCTGACAAACACGTTTGTTTTACCGAGGGGTTGCTACCAAAGATTCTGGAGCGCTACGAAGTTACAGGCTATGCCCATGCTTCTGTCACACGTCTGATCATTTGCGGCACAAATGAATGGTAGACTATTAATGAACCGGTGGCCGGAAAAAACGTAACATTTTCCAGATTAGGAAATATTCCTTAATTGTGTGCGATTAAATAAAGATGCATAGCCTACAATTGGGGGGTAGTAACGTGAGCGCTCATTCAATGTCTATGCGTCTGCGCAAGTGAAACTGAACTTAATCATAAAGACACCTTTCTCAGCAACTTTTCTGTTCAATCAGCATAATTGGCATTACGATCCACCCGACGTTTCCCTTGTCTACCCCGTTAAACTTCAGGCTCTCGTGTTTTGCTGAATGATATTACTCAGCAGATCACCCTAGTAGATAACCAGAATTACAGTCTCTAGAATTGTAGGTCAGAATGTAAACTGGGCCACAGATGGGAAGCACAATTGCATTAACTTAAAACTATCTAGTCGAGTATAACCTAAAACTATCTTAATTAAAATGCCACAGCCCATACTGATTTTTCCTTTTAGAATATAGATATTAAGAGAATAAATCATTATGCAAATACTTTTACTTTTAATACTTAAAGTACATTTAAAAGAAGGTACTTTTTACTTTTACTTAAGTAGGGTTGTCATTGTGGTACTTTCTACTTTTACTAAAGTAAATATTTCTCTGTGTATTTGTACTTTTACTTAAGTACTGAGGTTCAGTACTTCCTCCACCACTGCAGCCAACACACACAAACACACAGACACACACTCACACCCAGACCACTACATATGATGACCCCCCTACACTACCAAAGCAAAACCACACACACGCACACACACACACATACACAGAGAGAGAGAGAGAGAGAGAGAGAGAGAGAGAGAGAGAGAGAGAGAGAGAGAGAGCACACAAAGATTTAAAATAAATTACATGATTTTGATGACTTATCAGTTATGATTATATGATATGCAATTCTGTCATAAAAGATTGCAAGATTACCATTCATATAGCAACTACGTTGGTGAGTAGGGTGTGATTGTGTGTGTGTGTGTCTGTGTGTGTATGGGGCATAATTACCGCTTGCGAGGAACATGGTGAACCTTCGGAGGATATAGCCAAATATGTATGGCCAGTGTGTGTGTTATCTTTAGGGCATCTTTATCTGTGGAGCGGTTCCAAAGGGCATGATGGTGTTACATAATCAGGTCACTTGTCTAGAACATGCTGTGTGTGTAATATAAGGGAAGGATATGAGATGGGGCTGCATTGGTATGTCATTATCCTGCCTGACACACACACACACACACACACACACACACACACATGCACTCACACAGTCTGTTTCGGCAGGGACATGTCTTGGCATACCATTAGCCTGCCTGAGGTGGGACTTCTCAAGTGTGACCTCAAAAGTAAGAGACAATCATGCAGCAGCATGCCGTAACACACATACACGTTCTCTCGCTCTCTCTCACACACACACACACACACGCGCGCGCGCGCGCGCACACACACGCACACACACACGCACACGCACACACACACACACACACACACACACACACTGTGTACATTTTTATATACATTTTTATATTGCGTCTTACACATGTCTGAGTTAGAAATGTGGGTAACACTGGCCCCAGCCGTGGTGCAACTGGCTGGGCCACCTGCACCGTACGCCGGCGACCCGGGTTCGATTCCTGCCCTGTGATCCTTTCCGGATACCACCACTGTCAATTAAAGGCATAAAAGCCCAACAAAAATATACTTAAAAAGAAATGTGGGTAACACTTTACTTGACGGGTGAGTTCATAACACATTCATAGCACTGGAGTAGCCCATTGACTCAGATGTGACATGATCAGGTAAGAGATTTGGAACAAGAACAGCAATGCTGCTTTGCGATTGTTGGACTTTTATTTTGACAAGTCACCGTTCTGTCTTCCACATTCATGAAAGGTTTGGTATGACTGTTGAGTCATGTCTCATGAAACAGTCATGAATGCTTTATGTGCAGTTTATGACAGCTGCTATGAATGTGTTATGAACTCACCTGTCAAGCAAAATGTGCATAACAAGCTGTTCCATCAGTGTGAACTAAAAATGCAAGTGGAAGGAACTTCACTGCATCATCAACCGGCCATGCACAGGATCTCCTCGCAAGATTTTTTAGGATAGGATAGTCAGAAGAGTAGCCCAAGAGCCAGGGACCACTCAGAGAAAGCTCCAGAAAGACTTGGAGGCAGTAGGCTCAATGTCTTCACATGTCAACATTTGCCGAGGAAGGGGTGGGATATGTGTAGACAACGTGGTGGCTCCAATACTACCTACTGGATAATTCTGAAGTTTTTAAATGCATCTGTAACCAGTTCCATTGATATGTTTTGGAACAATAAGGTTGCAAAGGTCTTGGGAGAGCTCTTTGCTTTTACCCATCATGAAATGTTTCTTGTGTGACACCTTGGTAACAAAAAAACCTTTTTATAGCCCATCAATATGTACTAACTCAGCTTTTATTAATCTGCACAGGAGGGATAATTACTCTCTAACTACTTATAGATTCCAGCTTGTTCCTAGCCATTCCTAGCCATTCCTTGCCTTTGTGTACTGCTTTTTCTTAGCGTGTTCAATACTTTTTTCCTGTGCCATCATGGTTCGAATTACGGGGGATTGGGGGGGTCCGACTCCCCTAGATGAGACTTGGACCCTCCCAAATGGGATGAAAATAATAGTTTGGGGGGTACTGAAAAAATGTAATAAAATGTAATGTTATCCTATATTGCATGTAATTAAATGTATTACCATCACATACCAACAATTCAGGATATAATCTAATGAAATACGATTTTCAAACCCTCATCCCCATTATAGCTGTACCATTTCTATGGTACATTCAGACTGTGTTCTTTGCTATGATATAATACTGACGAATTAAAACAAATGCACAGTGTAGGCTGCAAACGCCTGATATACAAGCGGTGGCCAACTGGCCATACATTTGTCTAATATTTCACTGCCTTTGTAACATATTGATAGCCAACCTTAGAAAAACATTGAGTCGCAAGATCGCTATGGTTTAACCGGAGGTCTCCCTTCCACTCAGCGGCCACGACCATCGCTGCTGCTTAGCTTAAAAATCAGGCCTACAATCACACGCCATAGGAGGAGTTCCATAGATATACTGACACGGGGAGAGGTTTAATGAGTCGATTTATCATTTTGTGCAATTTCATTCTTAATGTCTTAACAAGAGGGAACTAATATTCAGGGGATTTCGCATGTACATGGTTCTCAACATTTTTAAGCAAATGCCCATACACCCATAATTGCAACGTTACCTACAGTTTGTTTGAAACGCTAGGTGAACATATAAGAATCAATTGGACCTGAAACGTCTTTCTTTGTTGCCATTATTAGAGATCAGCCTTTCTTAAAAGCGTATTGCTGCACAAACGTTTTGTGATAGAACACCAGGCGCACAATCCACTAGGCTACATATGAAATGCCTAGGCTAAATAACGTGAAGATATTTGTTTTCCAACCACGAACAAGTCATTTTTTATTTGCGTTACGTTTGGTAGGCTTAGCTATCCAAGAAAAAAATAATCAAATGAACCAAAGGCAGGCCTTGAATTAGGCTAGGTGAACTTGGCTATTAAACGTGCTGTGGCTGTGACTTTCTGTGGCCCATCTGTAAACAATTCTGGGTCTTAAATTTAAGTAGTATGTTTGCCATTTCCGTGCTATTGGTCTATGCATGTCCATGTTTGCATTGCATTGCTATACCAAAAAATATTTTTTGACTGTGGCGTGCAATTTTACGCATGGGGCGCACCTTGAAACAGTGTTTACCCAAATTCAACCCTTCCCATAACGTGCAAGGTATATTGTGCTTGCGTATGATGCAGTCGTTTCTTTAAAGGTCTCATCTCATGGTTTTTTCATTAATGTTGCAGTGGTCTGTAGTATTGATGAATGCCCTGTGAGCCGGTTTTGGTGAAAAAAATGCTGTCCTGCGTCTGTTTCATGCTGTTCTAGTTTGGTGGGGAAGGTGGGCGGGGAGGAACGACTGGATTTCGCCTCTAGTCATGAATATTAATGACATGCTAATGAATTCACCTCTGATTGGCTAACAGTACTGTGACGCTTCCTCCAGTGCGTCCTCATCCGATTCTGCCTGTGCTATGCTCCATATTCAACTTTACAGTGCTAAAACCTGGCTAAAACTCGAGTCAAAACTGTTGCACAAAATGTCTTCGGAGATACAACTTCATGTGTTTGATCCTAGTGTTCGAGTAGGAAGAAGAACCGCTTCCTGATCGTTTGTTGGTGAACGTTGGTTTAATAGAATGGTAACAATTGCCTGTCAGCTTAACATTTCTCCTAAAAGAGGTAAACGTTTGTGACAATCGTCATCTTGCTTTCAAGTAATAAACAGTTGGAAACGTTTTAAAATAAAGACCTATTTCTTTACACAGTCAAAAGTCTTTGCAATCTTCCTAGTAGATATTTTACTTCACAACACAGGTAAGCACCCTAAATGCAGTTCAGCCACTGACCTAGCCTGCTAATGCTATCGGAATAGCTAGATAGTTATGGTTTGAATTCCATGATACTATCATTGAAAGACCACTTGGTCATAGCCCAATATATATATAGATCTAAATGCAAACACGCCTACCTAGCTATATTTTGCTGGAATTGTACCAGAATGCCTACAGAAGCAGAGAATGTGTGCTGCAAGACTTCTCCGGTAATGAGAACTATGATAACCTGACATTGGCAGAGGTTAGCCTACTCAAGTTGTTTATAGTATATTCCTATAGTAGCCTACTCACGTATGACAGAAAAAGTAGCCTACTATAGGAATCTTATAGTATTTTGGGACTAAATATTACAGTAATCTTATAGCAATACTATAGTATTTGGACATACTATAGGTACTATAAGACTACTATAGAAAAACTATAGCGGTTACAGGATATTATAGTTATTAGTAGTACTTCTAAAGTATGTCCCAATTATTCCTATAAGATTACTATAATATTTTGCCCCAAATACTATAAGATTCCTATACTACTTTTTCGTAAGGGGATTGCTCATGTGGTTAGAAAAATGGGCAACACCAGTACCCCTGTTGTCTGTATGACCCTGTACCCAGGATTAGAACCAGTCTGCCTTAGCATAATGTACTCCCTTCAAAATGCACTAAACATTCGACTATGACGACTATGGCCCTCTGTGAGACAGAAGATATGAAAGGTAAGATAAACCTTTAGCTTAAAAGGGACAAAAACTGATGAAACTTCTAAAACAAATATACAAAACAGGTCAATTTTCTATAAACAACTTTATTATATTTACATACAGCAGTGGTACTCAAAGTGTGGTCCACAAGCTATCTCAAGTGTTCCACAAGTAGATGTGGTAAAATATAATAGATGAGTTGTTTGCAATATTGAACCAACTTGTATGTAAATCCAAACAGTTCTGCAACACTGATGTAACCTATGCCAGTTTAAATCATATGAATCCTCTGACACCATAAGCAAGGTGCAAAGACAATAAGCAAGGTGGTTCAGTAAGAAGGCCTATTGTGTAATATACTGTTGAAGTAGGTCTACTGTTTTTTTTGCTAGGTGGTCCGTGAAACACTGACAAATAATAATATTGCAGTCTATTAAAATAATGCAAACACAAAACAAGAACATCCAAACTATGCACAGAATTAACAATGTCCTCTTTTTGCCAGACAATGCAGACATCTGGCCTACAGATCCTTTGTAAGATGGTGCTGGGATTATTTAGGGAAAAGTTTGTCTGAGTTGGTCTGAGTTGTTGTTTCGGCTTGTATTGTCCTGGGGATCCGAAGGGACAACACACAAAACACATTCGTTGGCTGTGATGATTTTATTACATTGCTCTTTAATTGTGCTGGGCCATAGGTGGAGCCATCAGGTGTTATTGTGGAGATGTCGCTTTCATCCTCCTCCTCCTCTTGATCAACCCGAGGTCTTCTAGCTGGCCTTGGATGAACAGGCTTGATGGCAGTAGAGGTAGCAGGCCCCCATGCCCATGGTGTATCTGAAGTGCTTGTATCAATACTCATACTTTTCATGAAGTATTCTGTTTGGGTACCTAAAGTAAATAAATGTGTATTACTGTCAAGTTACAAGATCCTAATAGTACACAGGACATTCACTATCTCACAAAACTGTACTGGCACAATGGAAACAAAAATATTTTAGTGACTGTGGTAAGGTGTATGATGTACTAAGTAGCATACCCACAAGAAGACATTCGGTAATATCAATTCTATCTGTTATGCAATTCATGGGTTTCATCAGGTCCATTTACACAGGTGTATTAATCAAGCATCATGCAGTCTGCATTCATAATCGAGGTGCTTGATTTTATACACCTGTGGAAAGTGACCTGAAGAAACCCATGAATTGACTTTCCAAAACATTGACGAGCACATAAGAACCTGAAAAAGACTTCTAGAAACTAACTAGCACAACAATAAAAGTTAGATCACAAACCTTTGCTTCTAACGTGATGACCTAATGTAGGCTAGAAAGCTGTGTAGCCTGACATGAGGATGTGCTCTGGAAGACATACAAAACACTAAGTAAACAGCAAGTAATCAAACAAAACATCATTGTATGTCAATGTAATAATGGCAAGAAGACATAAATTAGACTGAAGTGTATATACCTGAGCTCTAGTGATAGCAACTTAGCCTAATAGTGCAGGGGTATTGTGTTTTTGATTTTCCCTGTTTAGACTAGAACAATACCCGTACTTAGTTGAGCATAAAATATTGTTGCTAATATTATTATTTGTGGTTTAACGCTTAGGTTAGAAGATTATAGGTTCAACAAGCTAAATCTCTGGGTAGTGTGGTCAGTTTCTTATGAGTGTAGCTACACCAGGCACGTAACTGAAGCATTCCGTTCGCGTTATGTACTGCAACAATTAGCTTCCAATAGGCCTAATCAATGGAAGTAGCTACACCTGGCGTGTTATTGGCCTGTAGAGGCTACGTTCGGGAAAATAGACCATTCCTCTAATGGATTTTACCAGAGCCCTTCCTATTAGGCATTCTCTGATTTTACACGTCGCGAACAGAACACTTCAGTTACGTGCCTGGTGTAGCTTCCTGTAATATAGGCTAGCCTAAGCCTAGCTTGTACCCTTTTCATGCATGCTAACGTGAAGAATATGAACATGCTATTTTGTAACAGACGTTAGGTGGAAAAGTTTGTTTGTACTTACAGCCTGTGAGCTGGTGGTCGATCGTCGTCATGACGGTACAGAACCAGGTTTTCAGAACATCGATGCAAAACCACTTTCTAAGGCAGTGAGTGTTGTCGAAATGATTGGAACACAGAACTAATGTTGCACTACTTCGGTGGTGGTGTTCCAACGATAAATCCAAACCATTTCTTCCTCAACTCATGTTTCTAAGGCAAGACATGCAACGTTGATGTGTTATTGCCAGAAATAAAACAGGCACGATTTTTTTTCTACCATGTTGGCAACTTGCTGTTAGCTCCTACTAGCTGCAGAGAGACAATCCCCTAGCAGCAAAATCTTCCAGTCTTCCTGTAGGCGGTCACAAGCCAAGGTGGGCGAGGCCATGAATAGTCAGTTTCCCTTCGGCGTCATTGGGAAGGGCTTTTTCTGATTTGCTTGTTTTTCCGTGTATTTTCTTTCATTGGCTAATGCGGGCAATGGGGGTAGAAGAACATTTTCACGTGCAGCATGCATATGCAACTTGGAGTGAGCTATAGTATTTCGAAAGTAACAAATATTAAACGGTTTCTCAGTGAATGTGACCTTTAAACTTGTCGACCAGCCAGCCACGGTCATATGACCTATATTTCGAAGGAAATTTGACTGTGAACCACAAGTTTGAAATCATGTGTAAGCCTATATAAAATGGAGAGTGACGTCACCAGTCGAAATAGCTGTACCCCCCGAAGCTCACGGTATAATTTGAACACTGTGCCATTCCACTTTTTTACTCATAACTTTTTTTTTAAAAAAATATATGTGTGGATTACTTAAGTTAATACTAATGTCTGGTGAAAATTGCATGTGAATAGCCTCACAGGAAGTATACTTACTGAAAAAAATGTTGATGTGTTCAATACTTATTTTCCACGCTGTTAGTGCTTCGGACTTGTAACTGGAGGATTGCCGGTTCGAACCCCGACCAGTAGGCACGGCTGAAGTGCCCTTGAGCAAGGCACCTAACCCCTCACTGCTCCCCGAGCGCTGCTGTTGTAGCAGGCAGCTCACTGCGCCGGGATTAGTGTGTGCTTCACCTCACTGTGTGCTGGGTGTTTCACTAATTCACGGATTGGGATAAATGCAGAGACCAAATTTCCCTCATGGGATCAAAAGAGTATATATACTTTTATACTTTATCTTCAGCTCTTCCAGTCTGACACAGCTGCACCTAAGTGTGACAAGGAATGTTGTGCTTTGATGTGTTTGTTTGGGCTATATTTGTGTTGTTGGGCTTTGCATTGAGTTTGTGTTTTGTATGACGTGTTAATGTGTCTCTCAGGCTGCAGCACTGTTGCCCTACAGACCAGATGTGTTTTTGTATTGTGTGTTTGTTTAGACATTTTCTTGGGGTGTTGTGATGATGTTGTGATTTGTGTTGAGTTTGTGTTTTTATAAAGTGTTATTCAAAGCTGTTCTCTGTATGGTCTGTATTTTCTCCCCTCTGGACAAAAGCAGCAGACTACATGTGCATGTGTGTATGTCTGTGTGAATGGGATGTCCTTACACTGTGTGTTTGTATGTGTTTGTGTATGTGACAACGTCCTTCACCTTTAGATAGGCTTAAATCACAACAGGTCCAAATGAAGTTTTACAGAGAAAATGATGACAATTTAAGTGTTTAGAGAGAAAATGATGACCAGTTAAGTCTGACCAGAAGCACACATATAGCCATATTGCAAACACAGCATGAAGGTTGATGAGATGGGATTTGTGTTATTTATGAAGTTCTTTAAATCTGTTCTCTGTATGATGTGTCTCTCTCAGGCTGCGGCACTGTGAGCTCACAGAGAGGAGCTGTTCATCTCTATCTGCAGCTCTCAGATCAAACCCCTCCAGTCTGAGAGAGCTGGACCTGAGAGGAAACACACTGCAGCAGTTTGGAGTGGAGCTGCTCTCTGCTCTACAGAGCGACCCTAAAACATGAACTGACTGAACTAGAGTGAGTAATGAATACAGCATATATAATCACCATCCAAGTTAGTGCTTCAAGTTATCCACTGCTCTTATTAACATGTGTCAGTGTGTCCACTTCTTGTCTACATGTGTCATTTCAACTAGTACGATCTGTGTGGTGTGTCAGTATTACTATACTATTGTACACAAGTAGACAACTGTGTAAACTATTATGATCTGTTAAATACAGTTATCAGGTTTCATCTGGACAAGCTGCTGCAGATGCTGCAGTTTCCAGACACAGGACCAGATGATCATCCAGCTGCCCCACTTCAGCACTACTGGCCTGGTGGACTTTAAAGGGTTTCTTAGTGATGTGGACTCACCAACTATATACTGATTAAATCATTATTTGTGAATTGAATGATTATTCTTTTTAACTGCAATTTGCCTCTGGTCTAGCTTCATTCTTTGTATAAAATGTTTAGCCATACAGTGTCATTAGGACTAGGGATGTAACGGTATGAAAATTTAACCTCACGGTTATAGTGACCAAAATTATCACGGTTTTCGGTATTATCACAGTATTTTTAAAAGTGTGTTCAATATATTCAGAAAGCACTGATAGGCCTACACAAGCTGAAATAGTTTCAAAAAGTGTCCCGTTCAGTTTTTCATGTTTAATTGGCTATGTGCTTATCGCTTAACTTAACCCTACCATGCCTTGGAGGTTGCTGTTACTGTTATTTGGATCCAATGAGTGAGACCAGGCTTGGAATTTCACCATTCTGGGGGCAAGGCCACTTGGCCTTCAGTTGGGCATATTTGGTGGAGGGCACAAAGGCCACATAGGCTATACAAATTATCAAAGTTGTATAGCCTATTCACTGCAGTAGACCTGCATCACTGTATGAAACATTACAAAAACATGAAACATGACATTTTACATAGAACTGCAAATCATCTGATCATCTAATATTTACAGATATCTAGGCTATATTTAACATTTATTTAGCATTTTGTGATCTACTTTCACAAACTCTTAGTCAGCTTTCCTCTGATTTACCGATATCTAGGCGATATTTGTAACATTTATTTTGTATTTGGCCCGTTATGAAATCATGTGGAACAATTTAAACACATTGTAAAACTTAAAGCCCAAATTTGGAGACATCATGCATGTCGAAATGTACTGCAAATTCAAAAGTGGATTACTCTGGAACGGTTAACTGTACAGGGGACTGCTTTACACCTTTATGCTCGGTAAGGTCTGCTGTTTATTCTGATATATGGTTTGTCATGTGTTAAACGAAAGGTTCGTGAAGTATTGCACCGAGAGGAATGGGAAGGGAGATGGACGAAAACCTTCAGTAGAATTTATGATTAAATTTAATTATATTATTTACGTTTCTCGCGAACCGTTCACCACAGCAATTCGCGGCTAACATCGTTTAAAAGCTGAGAAAAAGCTCTTTCATGTGATACTTGTGATGTCTGTGTGATGAGTAGGCTACTTCGCGAGTAGTTCAACTGAGAAGAATAGGTGAATTTGGACGCACTTTCTTTCTTGTGCTGTCACTTTCTCCATCCACTGTGTAAAAGACTAAATTAATTTGCGCTGTGAATGCTAAGATTATTTTGACAGGCCATAGGCTAAATAAAATTCGCTATTAGTAGGACGCAAAGCAGAATATTGAAAGAAGGGCACCAAGGCCACCGTGGCCTGTAAACCTCTGATTTTCAAAGGGGCATCACGGCCAAAGCAAGGGGCAACGACGTGGCCGCTGTGAAATTCCTACCCTGAGTGAGACCAAAGTAAGTGTTCGAAATAAAACTTTAGGCTACTCTGTTCTTCTGATAACGTGAGTGGAATGGATTTAATGTGCAAGCGAACATAAGACACAGAGTGCAAATGATACAGTGCAAGTTTTGCGGTGAAAATGTTCCGCCTTTTAAAATCAGGTGTAGCCTAATCCAAATCGCAGTTAAAACCATCAATTAGACAACAGAATCAGTAGGGTACCAATTTTGCTTCATTGGACCAGGCCTACTGTATGTCAAAAGCAGGCTCGGATGAAGCTGGGAAGGATTAAACACATGGTTTCAACACCGTGGTAATCAACCGTGATAATTATGATATTTCAAAAGAAAACGGTAATTGCTATCATCAACATTTTTATCACGGTTTATCATTATACCGGTAATCGTTACATCCCTAATTAGGACCATTTAAGTTTCTTTTGTCATAAACTAGTGTGATCGATTCAATTACCCTTGTGAAATGCTGGCTCTTTATATCAAACATAGTTCTAAAAGTCCTTTGTCCTATACTGACCGATCATCCCTACACTATCAGAGCTACACTCAGTGAAGTGCGTTTGATGTTATACCTATAACTGAGACTATCATCACATCTCAAGGTTTCCAGTCAGATTATTTGAGTGAATGTCATTGGAGGCTCACAAAAACAAAATAATTACTTATACACAGATGAAATAGGGAATCATTTTAAACTATTTGCAGGAATTAGTCTGTGGATGCATGAAGAACATGAATGAGATCAACCCCTGAGAAAAATGGGCCTTCGGAGTCCCAGGACTGAATTGTGTAGATGATGAGTGCCATCTGGTGGACAGAGACACTACCTACACCTGCAGATATCCATCTGATCTGTTGCCGCCAACTTAGGTTTTTTTGCTCAAATCCGATTGTTTGTGTGACTGTTCACATTGTTTTTTATTAAATGTGACCAATATCAGACTCTTTGTTCTATTGTTGGTCTTTTATGCCTTTCATTCCTGATAGGACAGTGAAGAGAGTGACAGAAGCAAGTGAGAGAGACAGGGTGGGGTCAGGAAATTACCCGGGTCAGGAAATTACCCGGGTCAGACGCGAAACAAGGTCCTCCACCGCCGTGAACATTTTTGAAATTCTGGCAGCTAAATGTAGCATTTTTTGTGTAGTTTGAAATAGAAACTATACACAACAGCCTATGGCTTGATAGAAAAAATTGAATCAAGACTAATTGATTCTCATAGTTTTAAATAGATAGATCGATAGATAGATAGATACTTTATTGATCCACAGGGGAAATTCAAGAAAAAATTCCTTTGAACTTGCTCTTGCCAAATGGTCAGAAAAAGGATAACTCTTTTATTATTCTATTATTGGAACTCTTCCCCATGATATGAAAGGGAGGGTGTTGTAATGTGTTTCGCCTGCCTGGCTGTCTGCGTGTGTCCACTTGCATAACTTACACTACAGGTCCAGTTTACTTTGACTTTCAGAGAAGAGGGTCATCATATCTCAGTCCTCCTACAGGATTATTTAGATACAGATTAGGATCCAGACTCTGGAATTTGGTTTCACTTTCTTTACTATTGTGAGATAGGGATGAGAGTCTGCAGTGACTGCTTGTGTTATTATTGTAAAGCTGAATGCCTTGGTCTAGTGCCCATTGAAAATGAAAACATGGACAGTGCAGATGAGATTAAATCAAAATGGCAGCTAGATATTAGCCAAATTTATTTATCCATTGCAGAAACTTAAGTATTTGGTGGCACCTGGTCGTCATGGCACTGACTTTGGGAGACGTGAGAGAGCTTAAAGAAAAACTTAAATCTGGCATGAAGTAAATTTGCGAGAGGATTTGTACATTATTATTAGGGATGAGTATCTTCCTGGAGAAATCCACCACGCCGTAGAGAGCTTAACAGCCAGGATATCCCTGTCAACCTCCATTACGCATCTGATATTTCCCTAAAATAACTGAACTGAGACCACTATCTGCTCTGAAGGACTTCCAGCCAGATTCTGGTTGTTTGAGCGATGTCAGTGGAGGCTTACAAAACCTAGGAACCTAGGAAAAGGAATTATTAAGGGACAGCTGACATATGGAATCTAAAATAGGGAAGATTATTTAGATTGTAACCTTGCAGGTCACATTTTCAGCAGAAGTCAAATCCACTGACTCCACAGGCATCTAACTGATCTAAATCCAAATTGATATGAAAAGTGATTATTTGCCTCTACAATACCACTTCTCTCTCTCTCTCTCTCTCACACACACACACACACACACACTCTCTTTTGGCTGTCAGAAAGGCTTTTATTTAAATTACAGATTTCACTTTGAGGCTTTTAATGTTGTTTTTACACCTGATGTACATCAGAGTTATCTTTCTGTAGTACAATCTTATCAAGCAGGGAATCGTGGGCAGCATCTTCAGTTCTGTGTCTGAGTCAGACGCACGTCCAGCCTGACGAAAGAGCCCATGGAGTGCCTGTACTTGTCCAGGAAGAGATACAATGGCCGCCTCTTTACAGATGACCATCCCCAAACCCTAACACACATATGACCTCATCTTTACAGATGACCAACCACAAACCGTTAGACCCATATGGCCTACAAGTGCCCTTATCCCAGCCCATTATACTGTAGTCACCACACAATGATGCCATGATAACAGCCCTGTTAGTGATATTGCAATGCTCCCCCTGCTCTACTTAAAGTACTTCTCTTCAATAGAACTGCTTGTTAAACCCCTTCCCCAATGCACCAAGGCATCTTAATGCACCACTGGACAATGCGTACACTCGTCACAAAGTCTGTCCACCCGGAAAGACGTCCAAGTCCCAACCCTGGCTTCACAGCCCCAGATGAAGACCCGTCCCAGAAGGAGATCCATCCCAGTGGAACCAGAACAAGTTCCAGAAGGAGAACCGTCCCAGTGGAACCAGAACCAGTTCCAGAAGGAGAACTGTCCCAGTGGAACCAGAACTAGAGCCACACTGACACTGGACCAGCACTATCTGAGCCAAACCAGCCTGCTGAGCATCATGAGGTCCGAAAAGACCAGTCCCTAAGGACTTGTGCTGTGTGTCTGGGGAGACCTAATGGCTGGTACTTAGAAAATCTCATCCTGACACACGTGTGTGTGTGTGTTTATGAAAAACAATTTGTGTGGCCTTGAATAGGTTCATCAGGGATATATATTGTGTACGTTAACAGAACAGTGCTTCCACACTCACAGATAGGCAGATGTTTCCAGAAGGCGCACTCCACAAATAGAGGTATTGGCACTTGGCACAAAGTCTCACAAAGGGTGAAAGGTCAAGGGGACTGGGCAAGACCGGAACAAGGGGAGGATCTCCCCTGTTTTGAGCCAACGAGGGGCTGATATTGAAACCAGCACCTGTTTGAGCCAATGAGGGGTTGAGATTGAGGCAGACACAGATGCTCTCGCTGTTGTCTGTTGTGGCTATATTCAAAACCAGGAATCCCCAAAGCACCCAAAAGGTCAGTCTGTCTAAAGGCCTATTCACACCAAAGATTCGCAATGAGATGAGCTGCAACATTCTATAAACCAGCAACTTGCTGCAACATTCTAAAACCTTGCAACTGTGACTACACATGGTGAATGTTTCATGACAGCTTGCAACGAAGTGCAACATCTAATTCACACCGCTGCAACTCCTTTCTGCAACAGTTTTGTCTTGTTGCGAATCTTTGGTGTGAATTGGGCCTAACAGTCAATTATCTATGATTGTCCATCCTTTATGAGTTGTGTGTCCATTCTGGATTCCAGATCAGAACATTCCAAAGATATGATTCTCATTCCACATTTCAGAACTCACTCTCTTAGAACATGGGTATTCATTTGGGTTCTCACTCATTCTTATTTGTTCTATCAGAACCATTCTTTCTTTCATTCATTAAACAAGTTTGAAACAATCACTCATTCAATCAAAATAAAGATTCATTCATGTGTCAAAAACAGGGTTCATTCGTTTACCATCATTCGTTCCAAATGAAATTCATCCTTCTGTTGCTTTTTTCCACTCATTTAGTCAGGAGTCAGAATTCCCCTGCAGTTCGGTTATTGATCCGAGGTGGAGACCACACCCCACAAATAATCAGTAACGTTACACCAACCTGTGCCAACAATCTGAGCACCAAAGACACACCCACACACACTTTCTCAAGTAAATATAATCCTCTTCTGTGCTGTGAGGGCTGGTGGTAATCAAAGTTCCCCAAGTGCAGAAACCAAAAACAAACAAACTGATCAAACAGTGTCATGGCCTCCTCGCCCCACAATGACCTCTGACCCCCCAGGGGGTGGGGTTCCATAGGGTCAAAGGTCACTACGTGTAGAAGATGACCTCGGGGATCTGTCCGTCCTCCACTGAGGTGCCGTTATTGTTGCCGGCGGCGTAGCCAAAGGTGAAGCAGGTCTTGGCTCCGGTGGCAGACGACTCGTGGGTGACCTTTCGCGACCCTTTAGTGCCGTAGTGGGAGTCGGGACCCTGAAAGGAAGCGGAAGTATACCATTACCATCCATAACGCTATACCATCCGCAACGCTATACCATCCCCAACGCTATACCATCCACAACGCTATACCATACAAAACGCTATACCATATGCAACGCTATGCCATACACAACGCTATACCATACGCAACAATATACCATACGCAACAATATACCATACGCAACAATATACCATACGCAACAATATACCATACGCAACTCCACAATACACAATCAATGCTCTTTAAAATGGTAACTTAACAACCATAGTAAACAACGATTGAACTGGGAAGCAGGCTTCGCAACAATGAAATCAACTGTAAACAAGCTAACAACCACCGTTACTGTACCACTGTCAGTAACCAAAGAAAGTCGTAGGCTGCCACAACCTGAACAAGTTGCCTTCTCTGAACCGCATGTTTCCTTTGCGTAACCAAAGAAAGTGGTAGGCTGCCACAACCTGAACAAGTTGCCTTCTCTGAACCGCATGTTTCCTTTGCGTGCTGAAAATGCATGACTATTGCCTTCATATAAGCGGGCCTTCGAGGTGTCCCGATACTTAAGTATAAATACTATTTTGATCCCGTGAGGGAAATTTGGCCTCTGCATTTATCCCAATCCGTGAATTAGCGAAACACACTCAGCACACAGTGAACAAACAGTGAGGTGAAGCACACACTAATCCCGGCGCAGTGAGCTGCCTGCAACAACAGCGGCGCAGTGAGGGGTTAGGTGCCTTGCTCAAGGGCACTTCAGCTGCTACTGGTCGGGGTTCGAACCGGCAACCCTCCGGTTGCAAGTCCGAAACGCTAACCAGTAGGCCACGGCTGCCCCAACTTGCCAGAAGAAACCCAACTCCGCTTCAAGTCTCTGCCTTGTCCATTAATTCTGTATATCGGAACACCTTGGCGATCGTTTTCCCTTACATACACAATGCACAACTCTATACCACAATAAACAATGCTATACCACAATACACAATGCTATGCCATGCAAAACACTATAACACAATATACAACGCTATAACACAATACACAACACTATGCCATACACAACGGCACGCTATACCATAAATCATAAATCTCACCCTTTCCATCGTATGTATGTGTGTGTGTGTGTGTGTAGTGTGCAGGGGTGGGTACAAGTAACACACGAGTAAAAAAAGTATTTCTCTCTCTCAAAAATATAGACATGTGGAAAAAAGTTACTTGTTACTTGAGTAATTTATTAACAAAGTATTTTTTTACTTTTACTTGAGTAGATTTCTCAGATGGGAATATCAAAGTCAAAGTCAAAGTCAAAAGTCAAAGTCTGCTTTATTGTCAATTTCTTCACATGGCAAGACATACAAAGAGATCGAAATTACGTTTCTCACTATCCCACGGTGAAGACAACACATATTTGACCAATTAAAAATAATTAAAAAATTAATTAAAAACTTAAGAATATTTACTTTTACTCAAGTCATTTTTGAAGCGAGCAATTGTATTTTTACTTGAGTATAGATTTTCAGTAGTCTACCCACCCCTGGTAGTGTGTATGTGTACAGTGTGCAATGTGTGTAGTCTGTGTGCATTCTCAGCGGTACCTTGAGCGTGGCACAGGCTGTGTAGTTGACATTGGGCAGGATCTCCACCGGTTCCTTGAACATGACCCTGAAGGTGTTGGCCGACCCGTCACAGCTGAAGCCCGTGTCGTTCTGACCCAGAACCGTGTTACTGTCCGTGTGGATGATCTGGAACAGGGGAACAGGAGCTTACAGTGTGTGCGTGTGTTACAGTGTGTGTGTGTGTGTGTGTGTGTGTGTGTGGTGTGTCACACTGATACAGTCTCTCTCAGTTCCCAGTGGAAACATACCTGATGTCAGGTAAGCTTACCTGGATGTTGACCTGGTAGTCTGTGGGGCCATGGATGGAGCCGTAGAGTCCAAAGCCAACCACAAATATCCTCCGGTTCACCGAGAACCTGACAGAGAGAGGGAGAGAGAGTGAAGGGAGAGAGAGAGGGAGAGAGAGAGTGGAGGAAGAGAGAGAGGGAGAGAGAGGGAGAGAGAGAGTAGAGGAAGAGAGAGAGGGAGAGAGAGTGGAGGGAGAGAGAGGGAGGGAGAGAGAGAGTGGAGGGAGAGAGAGAGGGAGAGAGAGAGGAAGAGAGAGAGGGAGAGAGAGAGAGGGAGAGAGAGAGTGGAGGAAGAGAGAGTGGAGGGAGAGAGAGAGAGTGGAGGAAGAGAGAGAGGGAGAGAGAGTGGAATATGAATAAAACATTGAGGGATTTTAGGGGGAATGGCAGCATCAAAAACGACTGCTCCCAATTGTTAACGCTCTCAGGTGCGTGCGTGCGTGCGTGCGTGCGTGCGTGCGTGCGTGCACCTGATGCGGTCGCTGGTGCCGCTGTAGCCCCAGCGACTCTCCACCTGGGAGAAGCGCGTGATGCTGCACTCTTTGCCCCGGAGACAGCAGCGTGGCCGGTCGATGAACTCCACCCGAGGCTTGGGGTTCACCGTGAAGTGCAGGAACAGACTCACCACCTCACGGTCCATCAGGATCCCCGACTGGGCTGGGCCTGACACACACACACACACACACACACACACACACACACACACACACACACACACAGGAAAATAAACACAGACACAGGAAATATTGTGTTATATTCATATTAAACACTTCTGCACTATTAAGTGGTAATGGAAGGATGTGTGTGTGTGTGTGTTTACCTGCCGCAAACTCCTCTATGGTCATAAGGGGGAAGCGGATGAGTGTGAGGGCTTTGCCCAGAACGCGGCGTTTGTTCTCGGGCGTGGGCTGCAGCTGCTGGCGGTGAGCTTCGGCCTCGGCCCACCGCACAGCCGCGCTGAACAGACGCACCTCACGCACGCCCAGAGTGTCCCGCTCCAGCACCGCCACCAGAGTATCTGTAGGGGAGAGAGAGTTATGCTGTATACATGTCTAAAGTAGGAGAGAGAGATGGAGTAATATACAGCTCTATGGAGTAATATACAGCTCTATGGAGTTATATACAGATCTATGGAGTCATATACAGATCTATGGAGTAGACCAGGACCAATATGGGATTTTTAAAAACCGATAAGCAATATATTGGCCGATTTTTGACAAACACAAGGTTAAAATATTCTCTAATATTAAAAAGCATATTGAAAAGTTCTGATGAAGTTGAGACACAATGTGTGTAAATAGGTCTTACTATCTGGTATCCTGATAAATTATAAAATAATTATAATGAAATAAGTAGTGTCAAGTCTTTGTTTTTTGATGGACCACATAGCCACAATAACTACTTTCAAGGTTTTCAGTTTCTGTTTAATGACATTTAATTGGCACACTGATTTAACGGTCAGGCTCTCAGTCAGAGGTGTGTGTGTGTGTGTCTGTCTATGAGGTGTGTGTGTGTGTGTGTGTGTGTATACTACCCAGGTCAATGTCGGTGAGGTGTGTATATGTATGTGTGTGTGTGTGCATGTGTATAGTACCCAGGTCAATGTCGGTGAGGTGTGTGTGTGTGTGTGTGTGTGTGTGCGTATGTATGTATGTGTACCCAGGTCGATGTCGGTGAAGCCCTCAGCAGCAAGAGCATCTCCAGTGTTCTTATCGATGTTCTCCAGACACAGACTCGCCAGCTGGGGCTCGTCAAACAGACGCGCCTACAACACACACACACAAAATGTACACTTCATAAACACTTACATGTACCATATGTCTGTGTCTACCTGTGCATCATTCCAGAGGCTGTCTTTCACACATCAACAACAATGCCTACAAGACTGGCGCAAACACATCTACTCGCACGCACAAACACACACACACACACACACACACACACATTCGCACGGACTAGTAGACTCTGACAATTTTTCAGAATCAAATCACTGGACTTTGTCAAAAATATGACAAAGAAAAAATCCAGTTTGACTGGTTAACAACTCAGTAGCAGACATCCATCAACCTCACATAACGATTTGTGACAATTCGGCTCACGTTGTACGATGTTGGACTGGAGCAACGTGAGCTGAACTGTCACGTGACTGTTTTCCCAAGATTGTGCCCGCTTGTATACATGAACAGTACTGTTCCTAAACTATCTTTTTAAAGGGACACCAGGCAACGTTTTCGTGTTAATTAATCATCTTCGTAAGTCGGTATATGGTTAAATGACTCATTATGGGGAGAATGAAGGCCCCTACTGCCTGTAGGAAGAATATCCCACTTGCAAGTTCGGTGTATCCTACCCGCCGACCGAAGCAGGATCAGTTTACAGCACAGAGGCAGGCTAACAAAATGCTAGAGATTGTTGCAAACGTGTGTATAATGGCAGAGCCGGCCATGGGCGGATTATGAACTTTCGGGCCCCTGGGCCCAGATGTTTTAAGGACCCCCCACTAATTGTCGCATATGTGGGAAGGGGGGTTTGGGGGTCCTCCCCCAGAAAATCTTTAATTTGTATGATGTGATTTCCTGTGTTATGGTGCATTTTAGGGATGGCCAATACTTTAATTCAATCAGATTCATAGCCTACATCCTGATTTGTTGATATTGAGGCAATGATTCCATGCAAAGGCTTGGGCTTCAGGGCCCCCTGACCCCTTGGGCCCCTGGGCCTGGGCCCGGTAGGCCCGTGCAGTAATCCATCCCTGGAGCCGGCGAAGAAGCAGCGAAAACCCTTGACGGATGTGCAAAGAAAAGGAAAAGAGCTTCAGACCGAGCGAGGGGGAGTTTCGTAGAGAAAAAGCATCATGCTTGCCTGGTGTCCCTTTAATAAACTGTCTGTACACTTACAGTTCTCAAAACTTCGGTTTACATGTAGGGTCCCTCATTATGCTACCATAGAACTGTGGTGCTATTTTGAGCCTTGTTAGTGGTATAGAAATAGCGATTTCTTTTTACTTTGCGTGTGCCCCGAAGACTAGCGTTAAACGCCAATTAGCGGTTTGTGGTAAAACTGGTCACATTCGATTAACATGAAAACATATCCCAGAGAACGGACAAACTCGGTACACATGTGTTATTAACCCCTAGGTTCATTTTGCGCCAGAATTGTCCTTTAACACTACACACACACAAACTTACGGTCATATACAAGCCCATAGAGATACACCTTATCCTTGACCTCACAGTCACACACAAACAAACAAACACACACACACACACACAAACACAAACACACACACACACACACACACACAGGTGGAAAAGCAGTTACTCTTACTCACGCAAGCAAAAGTTTAACTTACTCTGACATCAGTAAGATATAAAACACACACACACACCTGTGTGAGGAGCATGAAGGCGTTGTCGGCGCGGAGGTTCTTCTTGAGGAACTCCACACAGTGTGCCTCCAGAGCGGGCACAGCGTACTTCTTGGCCGTGTAGAGTGTCGTCATCACCGTCTCAGGGCCGATCTGCACCTCATCCGAGTACAGAAACCTGCACACACACACACACGCATTACATACAGATCTACACACACACACACACACACACGACCTACAGATTTACACAACCACACACACACACACATGACTTACAGATCTACACAGCCACACACGGCATACAAATCTACACAACCACACACACACGCACATATCTACACAGCCACACACACACGCATGACATACAAATCTACACAGCCACACACACACACGGCATACAGATCTACACAACCACACACACACGCACATCTACACAGCCACACACACAAGCTTTACACATCTATAAGCACAAACTAAAGATCTACACACCCAAGTGCCGGAACTTGCGGACACAGTGCTGGACGCATGACATACACATCTCCTTTCTTCTTGTATTGTGTTATGATAAAAACAACATGTTGTGTGCCCCCAGAGTGCTCGAAACACACCTGTTCTGCAAAGACCCGTCTCTGCTCTGCCTCTGACCCCTGACCTGTTACTACTGCAGTGCTGTGAAACATTTTGGGTGCCTAAATAAAGCTGGCGCACCAGTGCAACCCATGTACAGTAAAGAGTTAGTGTGGAGCCCTGGCACGTGCACTGACCCACGCATAAGCTACAGGTTTGCACATTCCCATCTGTACACATGCAACGGGGCTACACATCCCAACACGCAGATCTACAAATATCCACCAATCAAACACACAGATCTACAACCCTCCACCAATCAACACACAGATCTACAAACCTCCACCAATCAACACACAGATTTACAAACCTCCGCTAGTCAAGCAGATTCTGAAGTTAGCTCAGAAAGGGCAGGAAGTCTAATTGCTCTGTAGGCAATAGGCCAGGGAATATGCAAAAAATGCCACCAATCCACAGTTTCCGATGGAAAGCCTGCAGGGGTATCTTGTCCTAATTCCACCAAACAGCCACTGCTGTCTGTACAATTTTTGTCTTATCCTAAACAGAGGAGGCAACATCTGACCCTCACCCCTCCCCTTTAAACGTCAGCTTTAGTTTGACATTCACAATTTGTATGCTACTGAAGGCAACTCCTTAAAGACATAATGGATCTGACCAATACACAGTCCTTCTTTAGCGATCATAATAGAACAGAATAGAATAGAGATTTATTGTCATTGCACAGTAATACAACGACATTCAGTGCACACACGTACTGGACTCATTAAAAAGGTAGCATAATAAATAGTCAGTAAAATTATACATTCTCATTCTCATTCATTCAATACATTTAGGTTGTGATACACAACCATCAACTTAGTGCCATTGTATGCAAAGTAGTGCAAAATAATAGTACAAATGGAAAAAAAAACAGCTATACTGCCTTCATTACCAAATAGACCAACATAAGAAGGCTTTTTGCACACCTCTTTTGTTGGGCAGGTGCGTTGGATATGACCAAAGGTCGCAGATCAGGAACTTCATACCTGATGAAGGTCTAAGACCGAAATCTTGTAATTTCAAATAAAAAAATATTGCTTGCGGAATGGTTTCTTTCTAAATTACCAAATAGAGCAAAACATATAAACTATTAGATCATCCATCACACGTTTTAAAACACCATTTTCCGGCAAATCTGCAAAGAGACAAATGAATTGAGTCTATTTGTCGTCACAAACCCCCTCTCTCCTCACAACTGATCTTTCCAGTCTCTTCAACTGGTTTATCTGCTGTTGCTGCTGAACAAGTGAGATGGTAATTTTCACACCAGTGGAATTCAAAGCACTACGTTTTTATCCAACAACAACCTCACATTTAGACCAGCTTCCACAATAATAATAATAATAATAATAATAATAATAATAATAATACAAATTACATTCCCATGTCACTTCGAAAACAATAGAACGTTTTAAATTCAGATAATCAATAGAATCCAGTCCACAAGTTACCGGGCAGCATTGACTTAATGGCCCGACACCGCACAGCACAGCACGGCACGGCACCATGAATGCGTGTCAATGTCTGTGTGGTGCTTACTTCAGCAGCGCGAGGAAGGCCGCGGGCTCCACGTCAGGAAGCTCGATCTCTGTGGATGTGGTGGCCATGCCCCCGTTGAACATGGCATCGAATACGGCGCTACCCACTGCCAACACAAACCTGAAAACACACAGCAGCTTGTGATCAGCATGTGTTCTCGCACGGTTTAATATAGCATTTACAACAATGACAAATGACAAACTAAATGTTATGCACTGTGTTTGTTTGCAGAACTACCACACAAAAATATCTGCAAATGTTCCTACAAACCATCCTGTGAGTTAACAGAAACGTTGTTTACATTGCAAGACCATGCTATCTGCCAAAGGAAAACGAAAACACGAGCGGACAGCTGCCAGCTGTGCTGATGACTATATTAGCCAACTGCGCTAGCAAGCTAGGTATACATAAACAAACATATTTAACCACACACAACAACTGTAACTTCATGGGAACTAAGCACAATCATAGTAGACGAGTCATAACCTTCGCTCTCACAATTCAGTAACAGTTAGGCGTACCTATGTGCAGGTATTCGTTGAACTCCCATTCCTTTCCCCACCAGAAAATGAACGTCGCTCAAAACTTCGTTGTTGAACAAGAAAGCAAACCTCTCTTTCACTGTGCTTTTTGTAGCCTGCCAGTTGTACACGGGCTCACGGTAGACCAAAACGGCAGCTGCCGCCGGTGGCGCGGACAGCGCCGCGGATTGTGATGGGGGTGCCAGAGCAGCGTTTGACGCTGCCCCTGTCATGTTTGAGGCAGAACCGGCCATCGCACCACCACCCTGCCCGGAGATGGCGGCACTCTGTGCTGAAGGCAGCGGGAGAGAGTTTTGCATGTTCGGCGGATTTCCGGCTGCGACACCGCCGCCTTCAACACCGTTAGGCCCCGGTTGTGGGTTAGACCGTCTCGTCACCCCCTGAGGCCCACCGACCGGCCCATTGGACCCGCCGTTGTTGCTGGCAGCCATGGCGTAAGGACTGTTGCTGGGCTGAACATTGCCCAGGGGCCCAGGACTGGAGAAGTTTAGACAAGGAGCGCGACCGCTATTGTCACCCGCAGCCATCTTGGATTTAAAGCAGGCTGGGGCGAACGAGGTGAAATAACAACAAACTGACGCGCATCGCCAACCGGACGACAGTATGCATGCACCCTATCAAGTGCAAATTCTATAGCAGAGACAGGGTAGCGCACAGGCTAATTTATTATAATCCCAGCAGTATATGTTTTCCTAGATGTTGCTAGACTTACATGTAGGCCCACAATTAGAATTGTTTGAGGATGAATTCAGATGAATTAAACACAGCGCTTCGGACATTAAAAACGGTTTGCATCCATTCACCCACCCAAAAGTCCTTTAGTCTTAACCCTTTCCAGTAATTTGAACGGCGAAAACATTCCCGAATATCATATGATTTGTTTATCAGAAACATTTTTGCTTATTGAAACAGAGGCATTATCCTGATTTATTCTAGCCCATCACTCAGTCAAATACTATTGTTTTCACTGCAATTAATAATAGAAACAGGGTTGTTTGAAATTCAAACAATCCAGTTTATAAACGCAAGCCAGCCAGCCAACCAACCATCCAGGATGAGATGGTCTGACTATACCAGTGATGCGCACCTGAGTTGTATTGGTTTAAATTGCCTGATCTTGTCTTGTGGGTTTTATTTTGATACATCTTGTCTTGTGAGATCATTTAAGCTGTGGGACAATCATGCCACTTTTGTGTTTACTGTCTGCCTCATATTTCCATAGGCCCAAACGTAGCCTCTTCAGCGCTCCCAGTGGATACGATCACATGGGTTTAGACTTTTTAGCCTCTTCAGCGCTCCCAGTGGATACAATCAGTAGTGCACCATCCAATTAGCCTAGAAATCTAGACGCACCCTAGCGGCTAGTCTAGCAACTCTCCGTTGGCTTGTGAGCTCGAAAAATTAAACTTCTATCAGGCCAATCAAATTGTGTATAGAGTCGTTAGGCGGGCTTAACATAATGATTGATGGCAGAGTTGCAACGGTTTGGCTTGGATTCCCTGCTACTTGAAAACAAATAAGATAATGTGTTGCTGTTGGCGAACAGTGTGACACGAGTTAAGCTTTTATTAAAGGGAAACTTGGCAGGATTTCCCCCTCTGCTGGAGAAATTGTGCATTATGCTATTTCAAACTGTGGGAAAAGGTAACAATAAAGCACATGGATTTGTTTACAAGCTAGCGAACGGTTAGCATAAGTTTGGCAGAACTATGTGGATATTACAAGGTAAGAAACACGATTTAAAACTAGTTTCTTGTTTCTCACTTCTCTTTCCGGGACGGTAGTCTCAATGTTGCAAGGTTGGTTTTTCGCCTGAGGACGCTAGGCGCAGCGGGGAAAGTCACCATTTTCACCGGAACAGGTCATTTAACCATCCAAATGATTTCTAAACGGGTTTATTACGTTGAAATAGTTGCCAAGTTCCCCTTTAAGTTGGCAAAAGTTTGAACTAGCCAACTAGCTCCGCTGGTGGGAAACGCATGGGACTCATAGCGCTGTCCTATTGCGTGCAGAGGGAATTTGAAAGACAACCGATTATCCCGCCCCTCGGACTGAGCACTGCCAACGGTGAGTGCCCAGACCCTACATTTTAATGTGGGTCTGGCTCATCAGGCTACCATCCAATTGGATTAGTAATCAAATCATCATAAGAAGTTTTACCTGGCAGAAAACATGTAGCTTAAGCATCTTTGCAACGTTCAAATAAAGATTTATACAACATTTGCCTCGTGGTATTGTTGGCAGGCACTGTCAAAAGAAATTGTTTAATATTATCTACCTCAACAGGGTGTTATCTCCATGCATTTACTTCTGGCTATAAGTACACTTCTCTTGATTAAGTGGTTTCTCTACTGCTTCAGCGAAGTCGTCCAACAACATGCCCTTTGGATCCTGTCCCGTCTACTCTTCTGCAGTCTATCACACCTGAGTCACGCATGTGTTTAATACTTCACTCAGTTCTGGAATAGTTCCTTCTTCTTATAAACAGGCAAGGGTTACCCCTTTGCTAAAGAAAAGTACACTTAATCCAACTGATGTGAAGAACTACAGACCTGTCCCCCTAATACATGTATTTAAAATACGTATTTCAAATACAAAATACTATTTTGTAATTAAACACTTGAAGCGAAAACAATCATTAACTTGTTCAGAAAATATTCTGGCGAGGTGGGGCCACGGGTTGGCACATTCCCGGGATGGACCTGTTGCGTCTTCATCCATTGTTTCGTCCATGGTTTCGTCTCTACATCTGACAACGGAGTTGACTTTGGCGGAAAGCTAAAGGTGATTGCTGATAGGCTGTCCCAATCAGTGGTGCCTGCACAATCCAATCACGTTTGAGAGGGAAATAACAAATTGAGGGTTTCCGAGATTTTTCTGTTTTCCTTTTTTTTTTTGAAGAAGTAACGGGTACTCACGGTTATGGATAGAAATGTAGCAGAGTAATGAGTACAATATTTGCCTCTCAAATGTACTTGAGTAAAGTCATGAGTACTCCCCAAAAATAATAATAAAGTACAGATCCCTCAAAATTGTACTTAAGTACTGTACTCAAGTAAATGTACTCCGTTACTGTCCGGCTCTGTTATTAATTCTACTAGACTTATCTGCAGCCTTTGATACTGTTAACCATGGCATTCTTCTTTCTACACTATCTGAACTAGGAATTTCTGGGAAAGCTCTTGACTGGTTTGAATCCTTAAAGGACATTCTTTCAGCATGACTTGGCAAGGGAAGGTATCAAAGTCTCATGACCTGACCACAGGTGTGCCTCAGGGATCAGTATTAGGGCACTTTTTCTCTATTTACAACACTTCCTTGGGTGAGACCATTCGCTCCCATGGATTTGACTATCACTGCTATGCAGACGATACTCAGCTTTACCCGTCTTTCCCACCTGAGGACTCTACTGTTTCCCATCGCATTTCTGCATGCCTTAATTGGGCCCCTAAACCATATACCATGCTATGCTATATAATCTATATGGATGAAGGCCCTCAGTCAAATAACACAGGTCATCACAGGCTGTGATGTGATAATCATGTGTGATTATCATGCTTTGTAATTGGCATCTTTTTTTACAACAATTTGCCTTAAATATATTGATGGTTATACTATATTTGTAAATCTCAATGTCAATTTCTTTCTACAAATCCCACCAGGAGTCATAATTTAATTGAACATTTTAACATTTTTGAACATTTTTCAAAAATGTCTCCAGGGGGCATGGAGTTACCAACGTTCTGCGCTGGGCCAGGGGCACGTGTCTCATGCTTGATATACTGTATCATAAACTTTTAGGGGAGTTTGGGGCTGTTGTGAGCAGTGTTTGGAATAACGCCAGGTAACGACGTTATTCTTTCAGTAACGGCTCCTACACTGCGTTGCAGTGCTGGAGACGCATCCCATTCACTTTACATGGGCTCACGTCATCCGTTGCCGAACTGAATTGTGGGTCCGTTGCGTTGCGTTTCTCCCGTCGCTCGCGTTGAGAAGTTCAGCTGTTGCTTCACCGACGGACGGCCCCGGCCAATCAAGCCAATCGACGGATGGCACCAGCCAATCAAATTACGGTTATACCTTAAGTCATTTGCATAGCTACCGTCGGGAACACCCACTGGCATGCGTTGACGGAACGCAACTGTGTGTAGGAGCCGTAACGGGGTAATCTAACGGTGCAGATCCACTAGCACTTCACTACATTTTGTCGTGTCGCATTACACTCTAGTGTAGTGTAATGGGTGACGTCAAGCGACTTTAACGCGCCCGCAAAGCATTCTGGGAAGGCAGCGCTGCATTTGAAAATATGTCGCGCGTCAAAAAGCTGGCCGATGCCCATCTTTATACACATACATTGTAACATCCTTCCTTTTTTTTTTTTTTTAACAAAACATGAAATGTTAAACACTGAGCAACAGTAAACACAAAGTCCATTCAAACAAAGTCACGGAGGTGTGCTGGCCTTTTGATGACCCTGCCACATCTTGTAGTGATAACTTCCCGTGCCGTCTGTGGGTCAGGTGAGGCCGGAGTGGGTGGTGTGGTGTTTATGAGTCTGGGAGCCTGCGGGTCACCCACTCTGATGGCCTCCTTTTTGGGTGAGACCCCAGGGGATGGTCTCAGGTGTCTCTGATTTCGTCTCAGGATGGTCCCATTCTCCAGTTTGACTGTGTATGATCTGTCCTTGACTTGCCCCATCACGGATGCTGGTGTCCAATATAAGTGGTGGCCCACTTCTGTCTGCACCCTAACTTGCTCTCCTTCCTGCAGTGGTCTCAACTGCTTGGCTCCTTTGTTGTAGTAGTGAGCCTGTCGGAGCTTGTTCTCCTGAACGGCTGTCTCAGTGTCTACTACTGCAGGCTTTAGCAGACTGTCACACATCGGTAGTAGTGTCTTAGTTCTTCTGTCTTTTTGCGGGACTGGCCTGGAATCCTTGTGCTGGGGTGTGTCTGTGAGCCAGTATGGCCAGGTAAGGATCTGATTTTGCTTGCATGGCTTTTGCCATAAGTCTCTTTGCTGCCTTGACAGCCGACTCGGCTTTTCCATTACTCTGAGGATATGTCGGTGATGATGTCACATGTTCAAATTCCCAGGCCTTGCTAAACTGTCTGAATTCATGAGAGCTGTACTGCGGGCCGTTATCAGAGATCAGCACATCTGGGATTCCATGGCGTGCAAAGTGTGCTTTCAGTTTGTGGATGACTGTGACTGACCTGGTGTCAGGGAGATGGTCAACCTCCCAGAAGTTTGAGAAATAGTCCACGGTCACTAAATAGTCCTTGTTGTGGAAGGTAAAGAGGTCAGTTACCACTTTGGCCCATGGTCTTAATGGGAAGTCATGAGAGTGTAACGGCTCTTTCTGCTGCCGAATGTCTACCTCTCTGCAGACACTGCATTTTGCCATGTATGTCTTCAGCTGTTCATGCATACCGGGCCAGTACACACATTCCCTTGCTCTCCTGAGACAGTTTTCAATGCCTAAATGTGAGGCGTGAATCTTCTCCATGATTTCAGTTCTCAGGTTATTTGGAATGATAGCTTTCTCACCTCTGAGGATGACATTGTTTTGCACACTTAGTTCATCTCTCATAGAGAAAAATGGTTTTACCACATCTTCAACCTGTGCCTTTGCTTCCGGCCACCCCTGTAGTATCCTCTGTTTCAGTGTCTGAAGAGTGGTGTCCTTCTCTGTTTCCTTTTGAATTCTCTGCAGTCTTTCTTCAGATATAGGTAAGTAATGAATCATGTTCACAGTTTCAATTTCAGCTTCAACTGATCCCTCTGGTGCGCATTCTGGCAGGTATGCTCTGCTCAGTGTGTCGGCCACGTGCATCAGCCTACCTGGGTCGAATACCACTTCTATTTCGTACTTCTGAAGTCTTAACAACATTCTCTGTAGCCTTTTCGGTGCGCTGAGCAAAGGCTTCTTTGTGATGGTCTCTAGGGGTTTGTGGTCAGAGTGTACTACTACTTTTCTACCGTATGTATATTGGTGAAATTTCTCCATGCCAAACAGTATGGCCAGGCACTCCTTTTCGATTTGTGCATACCCTCTTTCAGTGGGTGTGAGTGCTCTGCTGCCGTATGCTATTGGTTGACCTGTCTGCATGAGTGCCGCTCCTAGTCCTGTTTCTGAGGAATCACACTGGAGGGTAAGATCTTCTTTTGGGTTGTAGTATTTCAGGACGGGTGCTGTGGCGATCATTTTTTTCACCTTTGCGAATGCCTCTTCCTGTGTGTCTGTCCATTCCCAGATCACGTCCTTGTGGGTCAGCTGCCTCAGGACATCACAGCTGTCTGACAGGTGAGGGCAGAATTTAGCGAGGTAATTGACCATTCCGAGCAACCTCTGCAGGCCCCTCACATCTGCTGGTCTGGGCATCTCGTGAATAGCTCAGACCTTCTCAGGGTCAATCTTTAACCCTCTCTGATGTCAGTCTATGGCCTATATAAGGCACCTCTCTCTATCGCAGTCTGAGTTTGTCAAAGTTGAGTTTAATGTTTTGTGTTCTGCATCGCTCAAGGAGTCTTTTTAATTTCTCATCATGGTCCCTCACTGCTATTTCGTCATTTTCGCCTTTGCCGATGATGAGGATGTCGTCCACAATGATGCTCACACCAGGCAACCCATCAAGTGCTTGCGTCAGTCTTTGCTGAAAGACCTCGGATGCTGGGCTGATTCCCATAGGCATTCTCATCCACCTGAATCTTCCAAAAGGTGTTGCAAATATTGTTGTGTAGCTTGAGTGTTCCGTCAGTTTCACGTGCCAGAATCCATTCTTCACATCACACACTGTGAATACTTTTGCATTTGCTAGGTCTGGAAGTATGTCATCGATCGTCGGTAGTGGGAAATGCTGTCTCTCAGTGCTTTATTTAGAGGTCTGGGGTCGATACAGATCCTCAGTTTTCCAGACGGCTTCTTGACCACTACCATGTTGCTGATCCAATCTGTGCTTTTTTCAACCTGCATAATGATTCCTCTTTCCGCCAAACTTCTCCTCCTTCAGCGGGTTCATCAGTGCCACCGGAACTCTGCGCTTTGGTAGCTTTACAGGCGATACGCTTGGATCAACTTCTAATTCATACGTCCCTGGTAAGCAGCCATCACCTTCAAATACGTCTGCATATTGCTGTCTGATGTGTACTTCATCCATCGGTTTCTCATCACTATGTGAATGTGTGACGATTTTGTCTATGGCCATGATGTTCTCCTTCTGTATCCTCACTAGGTCCATGCCTTGTACTGCTTTGTTTCCCAGTAGGGGGACAGATGAGTGTCCTTCGACCACCATGAATTCAAGTTTGTACAGTTTCTTATTTCTTGGGTTTTGCATTTTTATCTTGCATTTGCCTAAGGGTTTTAAAGTGCTCTTGTTGTACATGACCAGGAGTTGTTGTGTGTCCTCTAATTGGGTGTCTGGATTCAACAGGTGTATGGGAATGATGTTGCAGCTCGCTCCACAGTCAAGTTGGAATCTGACTGGCCTCTCTCCCAGTAACATAGTTGCAAATAGTTGTTTTCCTTGGGTGTGCTCATGTCCATCTGAATAGAGGCTAAGTGTATTTCCTGAAACTCATCAGTTTCTGTCACACTATGTATTTGCTTGGCCTGTGTGCCTGTGGCTTTGCACTTCGAAGCAAAGTGGTTGTATTTCTTGCATTTGCTGTAGGTTTTCCCATATGCCGGACAACTCTCTTTTTTCCATTCGTGTTGTTTGCCACAGAATCTGCAGTTTTTTTATTTCTTTTGGTCTTGCTCCCTGATCCCTTGTTGCTTTCCTGACTGCGTGAACCTCTTCAATATGTTGACCTTTGATCGTCTTTGCATTCTCTTTAGAGAGCTCTGCTGCTCTGCATATTCGCATGCATTTCTCCAGTGACAAATCTGACTCGCGCAGTAAGCGTTCTCGCACGTGCGAATTTTGGATTCCACACACAATTCTATCTCTGATCAATGAGTCTTTAACAGTTCCGAAATTACATGTGTCTGCAAGCACTCTTAAATCAGTGACATACTTGTCAATGGTTTCTTTTTCCTCTTGGTCTCTAGAGAAGAATTTGTACCTTTCCACCGTTTCGTTTGGCTTTGGGTTGCAGTGTTTGTCAAAGAGATCTAACACTCTGTCCAATATCTCGTCTTCGCCTGACAGGAGTGTAGCCCATAGCGTTCCGCTAAGTTCTCTTCCAGTTTATCCTATCAGATATTTGAAGACTTTTACCTTCGTTTTGTCATCTGAATCTGCTAGTGGACCAGGCACGTAGAATTCCAATCCAAACTTGCGGGTGGTTTCAGTCCAAACGCATCCATATTTTTGCTGGTCATTGCGTGTCTACGTGTTCAGACTGTAGGCCTACTTCTTCCTCCTCCAAGTCACCGTCTTCATCCGACATATGTCAACGTTCGTTTCATACCGCTACCACCATGTTATGCTGGGTTTTATCAATAATAAAGACGCCAACACTTGACTGCATTCAACTCATTTATCCGTAACTTCTGTGTTTCGAACTCTCATCCCGGTGTTCCCTCTAAAACCGTCCGGGTACAACACATACATTGTAACAACTGGCATCGTTGACGGAACGCAACTGTGTGTAGGAGCGGTTACGCCGGTGATCCACTAGCATGCGATGCAAACTCCTCAAATCGCGACGCTACCCTCAATGAAGACGCTTTGATGGGCGTTCCCTTTTGTAGATGGGTGGAAACGGCAGGGCAAGAGCAGGTAGCCTAGTAAGCAACCAAACAAAATGTTTCCCTCCACTTTTTTGAAATTACAGAGGGAAAGTCACATCTATAAATTAGTTTGCAAGTTGGGCGGTCATTTCAATCATGAAGTTGTCCCTGTAGGATTCTAGCCACACATCATACAAACACTGAAATGTAGACACTGCTATGATTAATTTTTCTCATCTGCCATGTTTCTGTACGTTGGCAGTAACCACACTACCGGAAAATTAGGTTTTGTTTAGGCTACCTGATGATGGACTTCCCCTGCGTATTACTCTGCTATTGGATACTGGCCTCACGATGGACGGATTCATTTGCATAAAATTGGGGATTGCTGAACTTTTTTGACGCGCCGCTGCCACACCACTCGTCGCACCGCATACCCAGAATCCTATGTGGGTGCTGAATTCGCTTCTCATAGAAATGAATAGGGATACTGCGTCGCGGAGTTCGCGATGCATGCTAGTGGATCACCGGCGTTACAACGCTGGACGTTAAATGCGGTGCGTTACTATGCATTGATTGAATAAACTGTGTAATCCGAATGCACCCCTGGCTCACAGCTAGTGAGGAGGTGGGTTAATAACGACGTAAGCGATTATGATTGGCTAAGGCAGAGTCATGTTTCATGGTAGCCAATCAGAGCCAGTGTTTTTACACACTTGCCAGCACATGCGCCACACACACACACACACACACACACACACGCAACAGCTAAAATAGAGATTCGACGAGCAATCCGATGAAAAGTTGGCATTTTCAAGGTGGAGATATAAGCACTACTTCAAATTCATTGTGGTCAAAGGCAAGAACGTGCATGTAATGTGTACATTATGTCCAGGAGCGAAGACTTTGTCGACATCCGTTGTAAGCAACTCTAATTTAATGAAGCATCTCACACACGCATCTAAAGCTAGTGGCCAAAAACACCGATACCTCCACCACAGATGATAGCTTACCATCCACTAGCAAAGAAGGACTCGGAGCAAAGTCCTCCAAGCAGCAAAAGCTAGATCTTTCTGCCTCACAACAAAAACCTATGACACAGGCTGAAGTCAACCGTAGGTAGCCTATCTTGAATTTCCCCTTGGGATCAATAAAGTATCTATCTATCTATATATATATCTAATAAATATCGAAAGTTATGTAGCACCTGTCTGTTCTACTCATTTGAACTGGCTGCTCAAAACTGCCCAAAAAATCCAAATTCTTTTAGCAACTTTTTTTTTAACAGTAATGCAAATAGTTCCTTTCACTGGTAACGAGTTACTCTCATCATAGAGTAATTCAGTTACTAACTCGGTTAGTTTTTGGAACAAGTAGTGAGTAACTATAACTAATTACTTTTTTAAAGTAATGTTCCCAACACTGGTTGTGAGTGACATGCCCTTTTTGCTTTCTCGCCCCTGCCCTTCAAGGGGCCTGTACTACGAAGTGGGGTTACTGGCTTATCTGGGTAACTTCGAGAGTAACCTGATCACGTGTGGCGTAACTTCCCGATTAACCCGTACTACGAAAGGTGGATATGTTTTAACCGAGGTATGCTGCCATGGCAATTTATGCTGCATCTCAAACCTGCTCCGAGCAGGTTATGTTCTTGGTTAACCCGAGGTTTCCGTTAATCACACCCTTTATAAGTACCACCCCTCCACTAACAATTCGAGAAAATGTCAGCTTACCTGGATGATCCATAGGCTACGACATTGGAGCGCACAATTTTAACAAACTTGAATTGGAAAAATTGAGTTGAATTGAATGTCATATTAATGTACCCTGCACATAAAGGCTACACATTTCCACAGCACCAGAATCCGACCGAATGCCTCCTTCAACCCCTTTCCATAATCGGCCTTCCACTATTATTTGCGATGGCCAACTCCTCTGCTACTGTAAAACACTCTGGTGCCTTACAGTAGTGTTCAAAGACAGCTTTTTCTTGTTAGCTGTAAAACAGAGGCCAAGTGAAGGCTATAAGCATAGGCCTAGCCTACATGTTTTCATAATTAAGAAATATTAATGCAAGCTATAACTATAAACCTATATTCTGAATAATGTTTTTGTGTTTCATTTTCACCTGCTGCCATGTGCGTTTGGCAATGGTGTTGCATCTGAAATGTTCACAGGATTAGGTGTACACTAAATCAGTCAATGGGGGCTAGCCTACTTAAAGGAGAATTCCGGTGTGATATTGACCTAAAGTGTATTGAAACATGATACCGAGTGTGAACGTATGTCTCATAGCCCATCTCGACTTGTCCCCTGCACTCCAAAATCTGGCGCTAGTTAGCCGATGCTACCAACAGCTTTTTCAGTAGTGGTGCTTCGGCATCGGGCTAGCCATGAAAATAAATCACTGTTTTACACCCATTTACGAGGCTCAATGTATCTCCACACTTCATTGGTAGACTTCCGAGGGCCCTGACATTTAAAACGAGACATTGAGAACTTTGAAAAAGCACTGGTAGTTTACTTACAAGACGATTTATACAGACAGTATCTTCACGAAGTTTAACGTTTGCAGCCATCTTGAATTTAGTCACGATAAGTCGAGCAACGAGTAAGAATGAACAGGTATGATAAGGGATCAGATTCCAAAAATAATTCAGTGGAAATGCATGGATTCCAGTTTCTTCCAGTAGCAGCAACTGGAATCCATGCATTTCCACTGAATTATTTTTGGAATCTGAACTCTAGCTCTGCATCCCGGTGACAACCAACCAACTAAGCCCCCGCCCAATGCCTCCTTGCCTGTGCCTGTTGAGGTGTCCACCATGACCATGGAAACCTTGACGGGGGACACCCAACCCCCGCGGACAATTGCACTACCCTATTCCACCCATAGTGTTCTATTTATTTACAAATGTACATACTGTAATTACACTTATACCTGGCATTTTCTACTGCTCTTCATACTATTCATCCTGCACATACACGTATTCTTACTACTGTTATAATGTTACTGTTTCTGCACTACAGTACTGTTACCACACTGCACATAGCTGTATACTGTACATATATGTCTATATGGTTCATACCGAATATCCATATTTATTCTGCTAATACACTGCACATATTTATACCTAATTTATATTACTCTAAACCACCTTCTGTAAACCAACTGTATACTACTGTTTACACCGCATATTTCTTATCCTGTCTATGCACCACCTGTCTTTGTATATCAGATTGCATTTTTCTGCTTTTTTTGCACTTCTAGTTAGATGCAAACTGCATTTTGTTGTCTTTGTGCTTGTACTCTGCAAAATGACAATAAAGTTATCTAATCTAATAGTGCCAACTATTTGTGTATATTCTGCAAGTAAACTTTACTATCCAACATAAAGTACCCTTTACAACTTAAAGTAAGGGTAACTCATTTAACAGTAGTAAATACAACTTTGTTTCAAGTAAGCTTTACTTGAGGGCATGAAGTAAACTTTACTAGTTGGAAGTAAGTAACCAGAACTTTAAAGTCTTAAGTAAGGATAACTTCTTCTAAGTAAGCATTACTTGTAGACATCAAGTAAACATAACTTGGAAGAGAAAAGTTTTGTTTACTTAACTTATTTAAGGCAACGAGTTTCCACCCTTTTTTCAAGTAACCATTACTTATTATTTTTTACAGTGCACTGTATAAAACATTACAAAAACATAAAACATGACATATTACATATAACTGTAAATCATCTGATCTAATATTTTCAGATATCTAGGCTATATTTAACATTTATTTTATATTTGGCCTGTTATGAAATCATGTATTGAACAATTTAAGCACAGCTCAGCTTTAAGAAACTCAAATAGCCTAGATGCATGCTTAGCAGGTCTACTGCAGTGAATACAACTTTGATCATTTTTATAGCATACTACTGTATAGTTAACTTTGGCCTTGGTGCCCTGACATGTGGCCTTTGTGCCCACCACCAAATATGCCCAACTGAAGGCCAAGTGGCCTTGCCCCTAAAATGCTGAAATTCCAAGCCTGCTGCCGACGTATTTGATTTTTGTCGTAGAGTGGGTTTTAATTCCTCATAACTTGGCATAATAATTGTGCATTCCTCATCCGTAAAATAAGGTGATCGCGTCATCATTGAAAGTGGTGACTTGCGCTGCAACCTGCCTGTTTTATGTGAACGCGCACAAACTCCAATTAGGTTAACCCCGGCTCAACAAATCAACTTCATAATCAGCGTCGTAGTACCGATTACAGTTTTTTTCAATCGCTAACAAGCGCTTACCCATATTTCAGATACTTTTTCTAAACTCTTAACACAGACTCACACCTAGAAAACACAATTGGCCAAATGGATAATTTTTTCCTCAAAAACACATTTTGTTAAATATATTACTAACACATATTTCTCTGCACACACTAACTTTACCAAAACACTGGAAATCTGACTCAAAATTAAATTATTCTGTCAAAGAATGACACTTGTTTTCACAATCAAAGTACACCAGGTTTCAAAATACTGGCTATTGTTGACATTACAAAAATGCATAGACCTTTATGTTTCAGTTTTACAGGTATTTGCATGCAATTTTTACACTAAATGTCTTGGTTGGGAACTGTATGTCCACATGTTATGTTCACATTCAAAAGCATTCCAGTAAAAAGCAAATCAGTTTATTTTTTCCTTTACTGTTTACTACAGGAGGTACAGTAGAAGTACTGTTTACAGTATGATAGAACAGAAAAAGTTTTACAGTATTGCTTTCAGTAAACAACAAAATATCCATGAAACACACAAGAGCATTCCGAACAAAAAAACAACAGCAAAAAGCCCAGATAAAAAAAGGGGGGGGGGGGGGGGGGCGGGACTAAAAAAAGCACAAAATTACTGCATCTAATCTCTGCGATCTTCAGGATCTTCAGGGTTAGGCCACATGTTTTCATCAACATCGCATTGATTACATGGTCAATGATAGTGGCACGAATTTCATCACTTGCAACCTTTGGAATGCCACCACCACGCATTCTTACACCTCTACCTTGCCCTCTCTTTGGGCCTGCTCTTTTCCCTGGCCCTGCTCCTCTCACTGCTCCTGCATCTCTCACTGCTCCTGCTCTTCTCCCTGGGCCCCTTGCTCTTACTCTTCCTCATCCAGACATTACAGTGTTTGTCTTTTTCTGTTTCTGTTTCTAAAAACATCACTCCTCAAAGTCCTCCTTTTACTGTGTACGTGTCAATGTAATAGAAAAAAATAACCCCTGCCACTGAGTCTAAGCCAGACTGGAATCAGCTATGGTTGGCCCAATTTACCCAACATAAATCAATTGTGTGTCAATTATTTAATTGTTTGTTTATTATCAGCTGAGATATATTGTTTTGAACTGATATCATTGCAGAAGCAGAGGTTTTTATACTGTATCTAAAGTTTGGAATATTGTTTTTGCTATTGTGGAATGTTGTGTGTTAACATTTGTAAATACTGCAAAAACAATCCATAATTTTGTTGGGAGGTATAGCTTGTCTGATAAGAAAATGTAAGCATTGTGGAAATGTGTTCACTGACTGCATATCGTGTAAAAATGACATGAAATGTGTGAATGGTATGGCCACAAAAGACCGATGCTGTGCTAACTGTATTTAGAGTTTTGAAAATGTGACAACTGGTTGGACAAACGCTTGTTAGCGACTGAAAAAACTGTAACACCACTTAAGACGATAACCAGGTTTTGTCAACCCCGGTTTAACAAAGTAACCCTGGGTTACATCTGGGTAGGTTAAGCTCCCTTCGTAGTACAGGCCCAAGAAGTTTGAGCCCGCCAGTGGGTGTTTGTGTGTGTGCGCGTGTAAGGGTCCGGGACGGGTCTACAGTAAATACTAGCGAATCCAGGTAGACTGGCGCATCTCCGCTCGACTGCCACCGGGTGGGAGGCGTGAGCTAAAAGCACCCCGGCCCCTCGTTCGCGGGAGGCAGCTGGCGCAGAGGTTTTGTAATTCCGGAGAACGCACGTGTAAGGCTGCCAGTGATTGGCGATAGATTTTGATGGATCATTTTACGCAACTCCTATGCACAGGGGAAACATTAATGAGCTGCGCACACAGGCGCTATACTAGTTGTTTAACACGCCCGGTCCGTTTGATAACTTCTAATGCAGTAGCCACCTTTCAAGAATAGCTTACTCTAACCATTGTCAAATTGACGTGTAGCCTAGTAAGCTAATTGCTGATATAGCCTACAGCTTTAATATTCTGGATTTCGATAACAGCTGAGAAGTGTGTCTTTTCCTAATGTTAAACGAATATTTTGGAATACAGCATCTAGGTCTCCATTCTGATGGAGTCTCTCTCTTATGAGGTGCCGACGGCCAACATAATGTGGCTTGTTTGTTAATGTCACTCGGCTGACTTGAATGAATCGGTTTCCTGGCTGTGGCTGAGGCTGTTTATTATTCTCTGTGCGTTTTCCGGGAGCTCCTTTCAAGAAAAAAAAGTGTGTGGGAGGGAAAGAAACTCCGCTGCCGCGGCGAGTGGTCAGATATGTCTCCAGTATGGCTCGTGGCTCCTGCTGCGTCTCATCAGCGTGACGTCACGCGCTGAGCTGTCCCCGCCGCACTGGTGCTGAAACAAGATGGCTGAGCGCGGGCGAGCGAGGCACTAAGGCGAGGCTGCCACACACACACACGCACATACACACCGTCCTGCGGAAGAGAAAGACAGAGAGAGAGAGAGAGAGAGGCGAGCGGTGTACGGGACGTAACCACTTAGTTGCTGTTCAGCTGGTTTGAAGGCATACGACTTTTGTCCCCCCTCCCCTTGTCTTTGAAAACGGATTGGTTTTGAAGTGAACAGCATCCAATCTCAGCACGTAGCCTATAGCTACCCAACTCCGGAGAGGAGAGGCAGGGGGGCCGGTAGAGGACAGCTTGCGCTTCTCAAAGCTACTACAAGACATGTCACTGCTCTGTGTCGGGGGTAAGTGGAGAAAACAGCCTATCTCTGTTGCGCGGTACCGGTACTGCTGAGGTGGTTGGAGATTTTGATTTGGCAGCCTACAAAACATCATTGTGCTTACAAGTGCTTCCTGCATATTCTGAAAAATGAAAGTAACTTACCACAGTTGTTATGCATTAAGTCAATAATTATGTAATATATCGCATTAAACATAGGCTTTATAGCCTCATGTAATTTCACAAAGTAGCCTAAGTGATAGCCTACTAAGTAGTTGCTTCATGCTCTGCTTTGTTTAATCGGACAGTTATGAGGTTCTTCCCTGTTTGTATTATTATTATTATTATTATTATTATTATTATTATTATTATTGCAGATATTTGTCATTGGGTCATTTGATTATAGGTTACTGGATCAATATTAATTTGAGAATCGGATATTGTGATTCTTTTACTCTCAGATATCCGTTATCTGTCAAAAAGCTCTGTTGATGCGCTGAAGATGTGGAAAATGGCAAAAAGAAAGAAAAGAAACGTGGAAGACACCTCAACGGAATCCTGTAGCTTGTGTCCATGTCTCCCCCGCTCGTGAGGGAATCCTGTGGGTGTGCGCTTGAGGTCGTGTTATGGGTTACAATGACTATCGGCGCGGCGTCATCGAGGAGCGTGTCTTGCACGTCTTCTTCATTCTGTTCGTTTTCGACACGACGACTCTCTCGCCCGGAAGCGTGCGTCGGCGTCCCCTTCTTTGATTGTCGATTTGATTAACGATGCAGTCAATGAAAATAAGATCATACTCGCACGGTACCGTTGTGAATGCCCCGCGCGCCGCACTCATTCATGTGTGCCACCGGTGAATGTTTGACACACCGAGTCGCGACGCGTGTCACCCCGCGTCACCTCTCCCGGCGGCGACAGAGTCCGGTTAAGGGACGAGTACGCACCTCTAATAGTGATAGTGCTATTTTTAGCCCCCCGTTCCCTCTTCTCGGTTGCTGCATAAAGATTCCTGGTGTGTGACGTGCAACCAGTACATCTCCACAGACTGCTCTGTGCGTTCAAAGACGATGTGTGTGTGTAAAGATTCTGCAGAATATTTCCTAAACTATGCATGTATTTCTTCCCTTCTCTCTTGTTTAATCTATCCATCTATCTATCTATCTATCTATCTATCTATCTGTGTATCTTATCTGTATGTCTGTCTGTCTATCCATGAATCTGTTGAGGAGTACATGTTTGAGTTTGTGTGTGTGTGTGTGTGAGAGAGAGAGAGAGAGAGAGTCTGTATCTTCTTCACAATATTCTCTCATTGCACCAAAGCCCCATGTTGATCCTCTTGAGCTGAAACACATGAGACAATGTTGACTCAGTGTGTAGTGGCTGTGTGTCCTCGCCCCTGGCAGGCAGACAGATGTGTAGACAGCTCTGTGTCCTCTACTCCTGGGCACTTCCCTTGCCGGCTCTCCCTCTCCATCTCTCTACCCTCTACCCCCCCCCCCCTTAATTTCTCCCCTCCTTCTCCCCCTCTCCATCTCTCTCTCTCTCTCCCTCCCCCCCATCTATGTCTTTCTCTCTCTGTCTCTCTCTCTCCCTTCTCCATCTCTCTCTCTCTCCCTCTTTCTCCCTCTCTCCCTCTCTCCCTCTCCCTCCCCGCCTCCCTGCCTTGGGTTGTCATGGTGGCGACTCAGGCTCTGGGGGCAAGTTCACCCATACATTACCCGACCCTGGCAGCCCAGATGTCAGATTGAGCTCCTCTTCCTGAAATGTCTCTGCCCTCCTCCTGACAATCATCCAAAGGAGCTGAAGTTACAGTCGGAGTCAGAGTTGGGGGAGTTGGGGTGGGGGGGGTTTTGGAGTTAGGGGGACAGCAGTATGGGTATTAGCTGCAGGGGTATCTGGGTAAGGTCACAGCAGCCTCCTGCAGCCAACATAGTGGGGGCTGTGGATCTGGGAGGTATGAGTCACGTGGGGTGGGGTGCGGAGGGGACTTATTTACGATAATGCTCAATGTCGTTTTTTACGGCGCTGGAATAAGGTCACTGTGCTGAATCTGACAGCAACGCTGGAGTCTGTCAATGTTTTCCCTGGTGATTCACCGGTCAGTTTTTATTTATTTTTTTAGCCATGGCAGGAAATGGTTAGTCTGAGAGAGAAAGAGAGAGGGAGAGAGAGAGGAGAGAAAGAGAGAGAGATTGTGAGTGTAATTATGTGGAGGAGCAGTCAGCCCCCATCCAGCCATGTTCGTACCTGGTTGGATGGGGCACCCTAAACCTGCCACTTGACCACAAAGGGCCAGGTTTGTTGGTACGGCAGATGGCAGATCTTAGAATCAACCATAGCGGCAACACTCCCTCACATGTGCTCTCCCTCTCGGACAGCACATCCCTCTCGGACAGCACATCCCTCAAATGTGCCCATCTGGGTTCGAATCCAGAGCAGCACCTCCGCTGTGTGAGAATCAGTGTATGCATAAGTCCTACCCCCTATGTCGTGGGTGTAATTTTCCTTTCTTGTTTACGTTTGCTGTCTTGTTTAGTTGTTGTTATTTACACTGAGCTGTATTTCTGCGTGAATGCCTGCATGCCAGGCAGGCAGGCTGTAGAGAGTCAGGGGTCAAGGCCAGTGTGACCTCTACAGTAATGGAGTGCATAATGGAATGTAGACCACATTGAACCAGCAGGCCCTGGCTGACCCTGACCCTGGAACTGACTCAGTCCTAACCTGGCTCAGGTCTTGAACTACACACACAGTGCACACACACAGTACAAACACACACACACACACACACACACACACAGTACAAACACACACACACACATACACACACACAAATACAGTACACACAAACCGTACACACACACACACAGATACAGTGCACACAAACCGTACACACACACACACACACACACACACACACATGAACTAAACACAAACTATTTCAGTATTATATGAATCATGAGTGAGTGGTAAACTCTAGCTAGAGTGTAGGAGTTCTGTTGCCTATGGTGGGTGGTATGGGGTATGGGGTAGGTTGTGTGGTGGCTGTGTCCGGTATGTATGGGGGTTGTATTCTCTGTGCTATATGGTGTGTGGTATTGGGGCCGGGGGGATATATATTGTATGGCATATGGGGACACAGTATATTCTGTGGTATATGCAGTAGGGGGCAGTATATGGGGGCATATGTGCAGTCTATTCTGTGGTATATTGGGGGCAGCCGTGGCCTACTGGTTAGTGCTTCGGACTTGTAACTGGAGGGTTGCCGGTTCGAACCCCGACCAGTAGTCACGGCTGAAGTGCCCTTGAGCAAGGCACCTAACCCCTCACTGCTCCCCGAGCGCTGCTGTTGTTGCAGGCAGCTCACTGCGCCGGGATTAGTGTGTGCTTCACCTCACTGTGTGTTCACTGTGTGCTGAGTGTGTTTCACTAATTCACGGATTGGGATAAATGCACCAAATTTGAGACCAAATTTCCCTCACGGGATCAAAAGAGTATAAATACTTATACTTATACTTATATGCAGTAGTGGCCAGTATATGGGGGCATATGTGCAGTCTATTCTGTGGTATATGCAGTAGGGGGCAGTATATGGGGGCATATGTGCAGTCTATTCTGTGGTATATGCAGTAGTGGGTAGTACTGTATATGGGGGCATATGTATATTCTGTGGTATATGCAGTCTCCAGAGTATGAGAGTGTGTTATGTAAGATTATGTTTGCATTCCCTCCATGTTGAAGTGTCACATTTTCACAGCCCACACACGACCATGAGTCACGGATGATGGTTTGGGCAAAGTGATGTGCTGTGCCCTTACATAAAAGCCTCCATTTGTAGTTGATGTTCTTGCCAAGAATGTTTGTGCTTCTGTGGAGAGGGTCAGTCTGTGGGTCAGGTCAGGGCTACATACACAGGACAGCACACACACACACACACATGCACATGCATACATACCCCTTATACAGACAAACACACACACACACACACACACACACACACACACACACACACACACACACACACACATACACACACACACATATACACACACACACACACACACACAAATAAATGCAGTCACATTCACTAGCTTACCAAGGGCTGTAGGCCAATCTAATCAAAACTCTCATGAGCAGGACAAATGTGCAGAGTATTGGATTTTGAAAGCCCCAGGGCATAAATAATGCATGGATGCAGATACTGTGACACTAGGACCACTAAGCTACCAGGAGCCATTCCTGTAGCATGGGCAGAGCTGAGGGGTTATGAGGGGGTGTGTGTGTGAAGGGGGGGCGTTTGTGCTTGAAGTGTGTGTCGCCCCAAGAGGTGTATTTACTCACCGTCTCTGTGTGTTTGTGTCCACTTGCCCACACTGACCAGCTGTCATTGGTCACTCACTGTTGTTTTTGTGGCCCGCGTGCTGTGCGTGGCGCTGAATAATGCATGGGGGGGGGTGGGGGTGGGCAGTGATTTATGATTTGGGAGCTATTATTAAGCGTCTGTTTCCTGTTCTTCTCTCTGCAATTCAATTTCCCTTCCATTGATCCTCGGCCTCTCCTCTCCTCCCCTGGTCTTGATGTATTGCAGAGGCTGCTGTGAGCCCGCGTGAGGAAAGGAAGTGCACACACACACACACACACACACACACACACACATACACACACCACCACTGTTGCTCTGGAACGTTCAAATCAAAGCCAGCCCCCTGCCAGAGGGAGTGTTTGGGGCACTCGATTCACCAGACCGCGATACGTGAAGTCTCCTGCTCAATGACAGAGAGAGAGAGAGAGAGAGAGAGAAGTAGAGAGAGCGAGGTAGAGAGCTACACTAGATTAAATTTCCAAGGGTCAGGACTAAAAGCCAACAGCAGCTGTATGGCCCAGAAACGTGGCGAGACTGAGTACAGGTGTCGCTTTAGAACGTCTGTTCTATTGCCATTTGTGTTAGAGAGTTTCAAAAAACTTGTTTATCACTCTTGAAGTGGGGGTCTTAAGGAATTGCCAATTTACGTTCAAATGGTACACATATTACTCTGAACAGTTACAGTGAAGCAGCTATATACAGAGTTTTTTTGTTTTGTTTAAAGCTTTTTACTTTTGGGGCCTTTCATGACAGTGAAGAGAGTGACAGGAAGTGAGTGGAAGACAGAGATGGTGTGGGGCCGCGAAATGACCGGGGCCGGACTCGGACGCTGGTCCCAGTGGGCTCCTGGACACAAAAGTGGTATAGTATGGATGCTGTAGCCGATTGCCCCACAGAACATGTTAATACTGTATAAAGCCACAGAACATGTTAGTACTGTATAAAGCCACAGAACATGTTAATAGGCCTACTGTATAAAGCCACAGAACATGTTAGTACTGTATAAAGCCACAGAACATGTTAATACTGTAGGCCTACTGTATAAAGCCACAGAACATGTTAATAGTGTATAAAGCCACAGAACATGTTAGTACTTTATAAAGCCACAGAACATGTTAGTACTTTATAAAGCCATAGAACATGTTAATACTGTATAAAGCCACAGAACATGTTAGTACTTTATAAAGCCACAGAACATGTTAATAGGCCTTCTGTATAAAGCCACAGAACATGTTAATATTGTATAAAGCCACAGAACATGTTAGTAATTTATAAAGCCACAGAACATGTTAGTACTTTATAAAGCCATAGAACATGTTAGTATTTCATAAAGCCACAGAACATGTTAATAGGCCTACTGTATAAAGCCACAGAACATGTTAATATTGTATAAAGCCACAGAACATGTTAGTACTTTATAAAGCCACAGAACATGTTAGTACTTTATAAAGCCACAGAACATGTTAATACTGTATAAAGCCACAGAACATGTTAGTACTTTATAAAGCCACAGAACATGTTAATAGGCCTTCTGTATAAAGCCACAGAACATGTTAATATTGTATAAAGCCACAGAACATGTTAGTAATTTATAAAGCCACAGAACATGTTAGTACTTTATAAAGCCACAGAACATGTTAATACTGTATAAAGCCACAGAACATGTTAGTACTTTATAAAGCCACAGAACATTAATATTGTATAAAGCCACAGAACATGTTAGTACTTTATAAAGCCACAGAACATGTTAGTACTGTATAAAGCCACAGTATGAGTCTAGAAACACTGTCTGCCAATAGTTGTGCTTAGGATCTTAATCATGGTATGAAATTAGCAAATAGATTTTGCATCATTGTTAAATTATCTTTGGTCAGAAATTGACCCTCTGTGCCAAGCCAGTGGCGCTGGCTGTGGTGTGGACCGGACCCACAACTGGGCCGGTGTCAGCTGGTATCCCTACTGTGTTAGTCAATTAGATATCAGATCAATCAATCACCTTGGGTGGGGTGTTAGTCAATTAGATATCAAATCAATCAATCACCTTGGGTGGGGTGTTAATCAATTAGATATCAAATCAATCAATCACCTTGGGTGGGGTGTTAATCAATTAGATATCAGATCAATCAATCACCTTGGGTGGGGTGTTAATCAATTAGATATCAGATCTGATGCTTTCTTTGCCTGCTGCCCCCGCCAGCAAATAATGACTGGATTGAAGTGAGACCATTATGGTGCAATTAGAGCCTGTGAGCAAAGATGTAAACACACACACACACACACACACACACACACACACACACACACACACACACACACACACACGCACATATTCAGGAGGACAGGAAATGCAGCAGTGGAGAGGAGCCGAGCCCAGCCCAGCGCAGCACTAAAAGCTTGCTGAACAGGCACTGTCTGTCTGAAGAGATAAATAAATGAACAAACTCCTGTGAGTGTGTTCACCAGCGGAGAGACAGAGCTGTATGTGTGTGCGTTTGTGCGCACGCGCATATGAGTGCGTGTGTGGGAGGGAGGGTATTTTTCCATTGGTTCCTTTATAGTTTTCAAATATTAATTTTATCCACCAAAGATAGAACTCACTAAGTGAGTTTTTTTCCGTTTTTTTCCGTCACACACACACACACACACACACACACACACACACTCACACATACTCTCTCTCTCACACACACACACAAAACCAAAACACATAAAGTCTGGTCCCTTCCTCTCAACTTTGTATATACAGCATGCACCCCCTCCCCCCCCCCCCCCCCCCCCAACACACACACACACTTTGTAGATGTTAACAGGTAAACACACCCGGCTCTAATAATAAAGCAAAATATGGGGGGCGATGAGGAGTGTGTGACAGGTGGAGAAAGGAGAGAGAGAAAGAGAGAGGGAGGGGAAGGAAGAGAGAGAGGATTGTGAAAGAGAGAAGAGAGGGTGGTGATGAGAGGATAGAGAGAGAGACAGCAGGAAGAAGAGGGGTGAGAGAGGGATGAAAAAAGAGGTTGTGATTAGAATCAGGAAGAGTGATTGAGAGAAAGGAAGAGAGGAGAGTGATTGATGATGAAGGTGGAGGAGTGGGCACTGGGTAATGAGGTTCAGGAACAGCTGCTGATGTCCTGTAAGCACCGCTGATTACACATACTCAGATGAGTCCAGACTGGATCTG
>NC_055957.1:22761339-22766339 GCF_018492685.1 Alosa sapidissima | reverse complement strand
CTTGAAACAGCAGAAAAGGCAGAGAGATGGAGGGAGGAAGAGAGCGAGAGAGGGAGGAGAGAGAAGGGAGGGAGAGATAGAGAGAGAGGAAGGAGAGTGAGAGGGACAGACAGAGAGAGAGAGGGGGGAGGAAGAGAGCGAGAGAGGGAGGAAAGAGAAGGGAGAGAGAGATGGAGGGAGGGAGAGAGCGAGAGAGGGAGGAAAGAGAAGGGAGAGAGAGATGGAGGGAGGGAGAGATAGAGAGAGAGGAAGGAGAGTGAGAGGGACAGACAGAGAGAGAGGGGGGGGGGGGTAGATGTCTGTATTTCTGCACTGTGTGTTCATGCTATGGAAGCACTATTTCTCACTAAATGCTCATGCTAATAAAGCCTATTGAATTGAACTAAATTGAGAGAGAAGGAGAGAGACAGAGAGAGGGTGGGAGAGAGAGAGAGAGAAGGGGGAAGAGAAAGGGAGGGAAAGAGAGAGAGAGAGAGAGAGAGAGGGAAGAAAAGGGAGAAACTAGAATGGAACAGGGCAGTATGTGGGTCATGAGGATAGAATATACAACCATAACAGAGGAGGACAGAGAGGGTGTGAGATAGATGGCTGGACACAAGAGCAGATAGAGGGAGGGAGGGAGGGAGAGATAGAGAGAGAGGGAGCAGGAGGAGAAAATGGAATGGAACAGGGCAGTATGTGGGTTATGAGGGTGGTGTGTGGCAGTTAACTCACATCAGCTGAGCGTGCACACATCAACACACACACACACACACACACACACACACACACACACACACACACACACACATGCATGTGCCTGCCTATGCATGCACCTGAATACAAAACACTCCATAAACTATATATATATATACAGAGAGAGAGAGAGAGTGAACCTCAAGAAACACAACTGCCGCTCTCATCTTCAGAGAGAGAGAGAGAGGTGAAGAGAGAAATGGACTTGGCTTGACTTTGTAAAAAGTGTTGTCGGAATGGAGAGTCTCTCCCCCAACACCTCATTTCTCCTGAAACCCAGAGCTAAGTTGTCTGTCAACCAATGAAACACACACTCAACCACTCTCCACTGATCATGACAAGATCCATGCAAAACTAGATGTACCGCATAGCGGTACAAAATATGACCGCCGCTCAGTCCTGTACATCCTTTCCGCGAAAATAAATCCCACTAATCAATTTGTCTCCATCTTTTACTCCATCCCCCACTCTTGAAACTTTTGTGTATGCTTGTTTGGCATGCCTGTGTGTGTGTGTGTGTGTGTGTGCGGCTCCACAGAAAGTAGCCTACTGGTGCTGAAAAGGTGAATAGATTGTAGAATAGCCAAAGAAGTTGTAGCATTTTTATAAAACCTTTAAAATCTCTAAACAATCACAAGTAGGACAGTTCATCACAGTTCATCCATTGCAACTGGATTGATGAAAGGTCACTTACACCTGTAGGCTACATTGTATTTGGGAAAAGCAAAAGGTATCAGCATAATGTTATATTTTTATTTATTTATTTATTTATTTATTTATTTATTTATTAATAAACAAAAAACATCTCTGTCAGTTCCATGTCGTTTTCAACAGCTTTTTGGATAGATGGATTTTTTGTGAATGTTTCTTCTTCTGCATAAGATTTTAGTCATCTTTAGTTCATGTGATACTTTATTGTCAATGCACAAATTAAGTAACAGTAGTCTGAAATGAAATGCTGTTTTACATCTAACCAGTGGTGCAAATAACTGACATGTCCAAATGGGCCTTGATGAAATGCGTCGCTAGACTGTTCATACACATTTTAACGGGCCAAAGTTGAAGAGCTGTTGTCCGTTGTTGTTCGTGCAAATATAGGCTGATTCATGTTCCCTTGCATTGTGTAACTGAGGTCCATGGCTTGTCTGGCTTTCACGAGACCAAGCTCAATCTTTTAAGAAATCAAAAAATAAATAGCGGGCAGGTCAGTGCTAGTCCATAGGCGCCCGATATTGTTTAATTTTCCGATTGAGATATCCACGCTTTGGCTATTCTAAATGCAAAAATGCATCAGGGAGTTATACCGTTCTAATACCGATAGTATGTGCGTACCTGTGTGTGTGTGCATGTGTATATGTGTGCACCGCCATCTACAGGCCAATGAGTGTACAGTCACTAAATGTACACATAACCTAAATGTTTTTAGACCCCCCCATGGATGAAATTCTACGAAACTTGGCATACCCTCAGAGAATGCCAGGTCAATCATACACATAAAATTTGGTGCAGTTCTGAACATCTTAACTGAAGATAGGGGTGATTAAAGCAGAATGATATTGCATTTTCATTTTTTACCGGGGGGGGGGGGGGGTGCAAATCACAAATGAGTGATTATGGGCCAGGTTGATGTGGGCCCTTGAGACCAACATACCATAAAAGATTCTTCATCCTCAGTGCCACGGTTCAGGTAGTTATTTAGGAAAAACTGCTTTTTTTGCGGTTCGGGGGGCCCAGCACGGGGGGGGGGGGGAAGTGGCCCCCAGTGACGAAACGAAATTTTTCCGTAAAAGTCTAGTGGGGCTACATACCCACCAAATTTCATGTGAACCGGTGTTTCGGTGTCCCGGGTATCATTGACCAAAAATTCAGGAAGTAGATGACAGGAAAAAAAAAAAAAAAAAAAACTTTGACAATCATTATATGACCGCTTCGCTAGCTTCGCTAGCGGCGGTCATAATGATAGCTGCACTTGGCGGAGAGAGATAGAGAGAGTTTGAGAGAGGGAGAGGCAGCACTAACTATCCAGTGTGATGTTCACACACACACACACACACACACACACACACACATGCACACACACAAAGAGGCAGACATCCTGCTGTTTTTTCTTCAGTCTGAAAATGTCTTCTAATGATCTAATGAGAGCTACAACACCAGAGTGTTTTGTGTGTGTGTGTGTGTGCTGCATTCTTCATTCTTCTGTCAAAAAGTCTCCCAGAGGAGCAGCACAGAGTGAGAGAGTGAGAGAGTGAGAGAGAGAGAGAGAGAGAGAGAGTGTGTGTGTGTGTGTGTGTGTGTGTGTGTGTGTGTGTGTGTGTGTGTGTGTGTGTGTGTGTGTGTGTGTGTGTGTGAGAGAGAGAGAGAGAGAGAGAGAGAGAGAGAGAGAGAGAGAGAGAGAGAGAGAGAGAGAGAGAGAGAGAGAGAGAGAGACTGCTCATATTGGCTCTACAGAGGTTGCAGTTGGAATGGTGGAGACAGCACTTTCCTATCCCAGGACCAGGATAGAAGAGGAGGAGAGGAGATAGGGGAAGAGAGGAAGAGAGAAAAGGAAGAGATAGGGGAAGAGAGGAAGAGAGAAAAGGAAGAGAGAGGAGAGGAGAGGAAGAGAAGAGAAAAGAGGAGAGGAAGGGCCGGCTGGCTGGGGCACCTGCACCGTACGCCGGCGACCCGGGTTCGACTCCCGCCCCGTGGTCCTTTCCAGATCCCACCCCGACTCTCTCTCCCACTTCCTGTCATTCTCTACTGTCCTGTAAATTAAAGGCATAAAAGGCCAAAAAAATATACTTAAAAAAAAAAAAAAAAAAAAAGAGGAGAGGAAGAGTTTGAGAGAGGGGGAGGAGAGGAGATGAAGAGAGGAGAGGAAGGGGGGGGTTCTCATGTCATGTGTTCACGTTAACCTCTCCGTTGAAGGTTGGTTTAGAGATTCTGCAGAGAGAGATATTAGTGATATTTGAACTCTATGGCCAAACAAATAACCCCCCCCCCCCTTCTGTGCTCCATGGGTGTGAGGGTGCACGCTAGCGCCACCTGCTGCTCTTTGGCTGCAATGGTGTTATGTGTGCAGGGGAGCACACTTGTTTTCAGATTACAGAGCCATGGCTGTGTTAGCTTTGAATTGCTCACCATTCCATTAATGGACTCTAATGATGACTGGTGGTTGAGGAAGAACACAATGGTTCTGAGGTGATAGTTTCAGTATTATTTATTATAATTGGATGTGGTGTAAACATTTAGAGATAGTTCCCTTTCTGAGTAAGCAAACAGATAATAAGTGCACTGAACACCTCACATCAATGAACCCAACTAAACATCATCCTAAACTACTGCATTCTCTCTAAATCACTGCTCAAGGGGTAAATCCTGTTTTGTCAGCTCTTTATGATAAACACACACACACACACACACACACACACACACACACACACACACATACACACACACACACACACACACACAGTCCCAGGTGCTCCAGGATTCTATTAGCATCACAGCTGTCTGGTGGAGCTATCTGCCAGCTGTCTGTCCCTCTGCCAGTGTGGAGCTCACCAGGCACTTAGCAAACACACACACATGGGACACTTAGCAATCAAACACACCGACACACACACTCACAAACACACTCACACACACACACACACACACACACACACACACACACCAGGCATTTAGCGCACACTGCAGGGTTTGAGATGTGAGAGGTGTGTTTGGATGTGTAGCGCAACATCAGAGCCAAAGTCGTGTGGTGTCACCTGAGGAGTGGGTATGAGACACTGAGGACACCGGTTTGTCTATCGGTTTAGTATCCCATCAGCCCCTTTCCCTTTGTCCTTCATGTGGTCAGTCATTTCCCCTCCTCCTCCTGCGTTACTGTAACATCACCTGCTGCTGTGTTCGCATCCTCAAAGATAGATAGATAGATAGATAGATAGATAGATAGATAAATAGATAGATAGATAGATGTCCCTCTCTTTCTCTCTCTATGTCCCTCCCCCTCTCTCTGTCTCTCTCTCTCACTCTCTCTCTCTCTTTGTGATGAGTGTTGGTGAAATGTCTCATAGGTCTGCACCCCCCCCCCCCCCCCTCTCGTCCCTGTAGTGAGATCAACCGGTTGGATCTGGGCCTGACGGTGGAGGTGTGGAATAAGGGGCTGATCTGGGACACCATGGTGGGCACGGTCTGGATCCCGCTCCACAGCATACGCCAGTCCAATGAGGTGAGGTGCACAGTTATGACCTCACTTCCTGCCTGGATTTAAAGGACAAAAT
>NC_055957.1:22746339-22753839 GCF_018492685.1 Alosa sapidissima | reverse complement strand
TGAACCCAATGAAAATGTGTAAACACATTCGCAAGAGATGACTGCTGTGCAAAGCAAGTGTTCATGAAGACCAAGTGGATTCCAGTTTCTTTAAGCAGGTCAAAGCAATCAAGAAAAACTGTAATACTCACAACGGCAGCTCATAAATTAAACCTGGGCTGGCCGATTGTCAGGCAACAAGACTACCACCACTGCTTGAATGAGTTGCTGTATGATTCAGGAGCACATCGAGAGAATGGAGACGACAGAACTCTCTCTCACTTTAGGTCTGATGTCCATGAAGCAATTGGGAACCCAGTCATCAATTATGAATGACTGACTCATGAATGAGTTTGTGGTCACTGAATTACTGGACGTCTGGTGTCTGATGTCTGCTAAAGCATGATGGAGTCAGTAATACTGGAAGCCGTCAACTGAATACTTTCCAGTGATGCAGGAAGAAGTGACTGCATCACCAGCTGGCCAGAAGTGGACACAGCTTTGGCGTGGACCGGTGCGGCGGCTGGGATGACTCAGCAACGGGATGAGGATAGATGGCATGAGCTGCTGGGAAAGCAGGATCATATGAAGTTATAAAGTCTGTTAATAGTGCAGGAGATGATGTTCAGTATGATAGTGTGTTGTGTTGATGTTTAGTAGTAGATGAGGGGATGTTCAGTATGATGGTGTGTTGTGTTGACGTTTAGCAGTAGATGAGGGGATGTTCAGTATGATAGTGTGTTGTGTTGACGTTTAGCAGTGGAGAAGGGGATGTTCAGTATGATGGTGTGTTGTGTTGACGTTTAGCAGTAGATGAGGGGATGTTCAGTATGATACTGTGTTGTGTTGACGTTTAGCAGTGGAGAAGGGGATGTTCAGTATGATGGTGTGTTGTGTTGACGTTTAGCAGTAGATGAGGGGATGTTCAGTATGATAGTGTGTTGTGTTGATGTTTAGCAGTGGAGAAGGGGATGTTCAGTATGATAGTGTGTTGTGTTGATGTTTAGCAGTGGAGAAGGGGATGTTCAGTATGATGGTGTGTTGTGTTGATGTTTAGCAGTGGAGAAGGGGATGTTCAGTATGATGTTTTGTTGTATTGACGTGTCCCTTTCTGGTGCTGCCTTGTGTGTTGACAGTCATTCAAAGCGTACAGGCAGCTGATGTGTCATCACTTTCTGTGAAGTTCAGAGTGAACTGTGCCATGGTCTTGTTTAGTTACTTGTTTTGGACTTTCAGTTTGTAGTTTTCTCTTGCCTTTCCTACTTGTGATTCTGTGCCATGTCACTTCCTCTTATGCTTTGGTTTACTTCCTTTTCCTGTGTTCCTGTGTCTTTGTTCCTGTCTACCATGTGCTACCTCGTTTAGTTTGCCATGTGTCTTGGTTCCTTGTCTCAGGTAGTCCCTGCCTCTCACCTGATTGCCTAACCATTGCCTTGTTTCTTACCTGTGTCTCGTTGTCCTACAGTAGTTCTGCCCTGTATTTAAACGCTTGGTTTTGTCCTGTCATGGCTCTGCCATTGTGTTTCCTCATATTCTTGCTGCTGTGCTGCTGTCCTACTCGCTTGTGAGCAAAGCCTCTGAGTTCTGAGTTATATTCCTGTGTCCAGGGATTTGTCCTGCATTTGGGTTCAAACTCATGATGCATCGTGACACACACACACACAGACACAGACACACAGGCTCCCACGTGTGGGCTGTTGTTGAGCCCTTTAGCATAAAGCCAGGGGTCATAAATACTGTATGTCTGCTGAGCAGTATTGGCTACTATTACTCTGTACTTATCACTAATGACTTCCTGGTCCTTTACTTACTGTTTGTTCTGACACCACCTGCAGCACGGACAGTAAAAAGCACTTAGACGCAGGCTTAGGAGATGTGTGTGTGTGTGTGTGTGTGTGTGTGTGTGTGTGTGTCTTTGTTGATGTTCCATTTACTGTATTGAGGATTCCAGTATAGTATTGCAACATTACAGTACTCATGTAACGTTTTTTGTTGTGTATGTTCGAGTTTCTTATTGCATAACGTAATCTTTCTATCTCATGTTACATTATTCTATATTAATGCTTGGTTTCCCTGTGTTGTGTTACAGGTAATTGGAGTCTATGGGGAGACCAGCAAAGTAAGTACTGTAGCTGCCCTTGATATTTCCTCAAAGGTTGTGAAACAAACACACACACACACACACACACACACACACACACACACACAGCCTCACACATACAGTACACACATACACAGAGTTAAACAGACAGACACACACACACACACACACATGCCCATATGCATGTGCCTTGTTGTGTGGCCAGCGCAGTATAAATCTGGTGCTTCTCTGCAGTGTGGTTTTTCAGAGGGGAGTATTTTTAGCTCCTCTTTAGAAGTGCCCATACAGCACTCTCCACTCTTAGACTAGCACACACACATACACACATACACACACACACACACACACACACACACACACACACACACACACACATACACACACACACAAAAGCTGCCGCATCTCACACACGTGAGCCACACCCTGGCAACAACCAGATGGTGTGTTTCATTACGGGATGGCCATTTGGCCCATTGGCCCATGGCTGCAGCCTTAAACTGTGAAGTGTGTGTGTGTGTGTGTGTGTGTGTGTGTGTGTGTGTGTGTGTGTGTGTGTGTGTGTGTGTGTGTGTGTGTGTGTGTGTGTGTGTGTGTGTGTGAGCAATGCGTCCACTCCAAGTATCTTTCAGGCTGTTAAGTGCTTCTTCTCACGGGTCACTTCCCAACTGACCCAAACACCAATCATCACACACTCCACTGTGTTAATGACCCTTCTCTTCCTTTCACACACACACACACACACACACACACACACACATACACACACACACACACATACACACACACACAGGCACACAGAAACACCCATACAGAGACTCGCACACACACACACACACACACACACACACACACACACAGAGGCACACAGAGACACACATACACACTGTGAGAGAGGTTAATGTGTGTGTGTGTAGGTTGGCCGTGGCTCAGAGAGTGCCAGTAATGCAGTGAAGGGAGGCGTAGAGCTTCCTGGACGGAGCCAGCCCACAACCATTCCAGAACTGAGCCAGAACTGAGCCAGATCTGAGCCAGAGGAGGGCAGAATGTGGCGTATCTGGCCGCTCCTGACACAGGGGCAGTGGCGGGCATGAAGTAGAGCCCACTCTGCCTCCTGACTGCAGCCCAAGATTTTACATACACTCTCTGTCTTTCTCTCTCTCTATCTCTCTCTGTCTTGCTCCGTCTCTCGTGCATGTCTATCATCCCTCTTTCTCTTTTTTTTCCTGATTCATAATCCATCTCTCTTTTTTTTCTCTGCCTCTCTCTCCCTCTCTCCCCTTTCCTTCTCTCTCTCTGTCATCCTCCTCTTCTTCTTCTGTGCGTTAGACGAGGACCCGGACAGCGCGGTGGACGACCGGGACAGTGACTACCGCAGCGAGACCAGTAACAGCATCCCGCCGCCCTTCTACACCACGTCCCAGCCCAACGCCTCCGTCCACCAGTACCCCATGGGCCACAGCCACCGCAGCTCCACCCGAGACTCCTACTCCCGCTCCACCAACAGCTGCGACCTCGACTACGACCAGCACAGGGCCATCAGGTGAGGGGAGGTCTGCGGGGAGGAAGGAGAGAGGGAGGGAGGGAGAAAGGAGAGAGGGAGGGAGGGAGGGAGGAAAAGATAGAAGCCCAGCGTTACAGTTTCAGCAGGACCCCATGATCCGGATGCATCTACCTCTACACAGACTGAGGGATAGAGAGAGGGAGAGAAGGAGGGATAGAGAGTATGGGAGAAGGAGGGATAGAGAGTAAGGGAGAAGGAGGGATAGAGAGAGGGAGAGAAAGAGGGAGAGAAGGAGGGATAGAGGGAGAGAAGGAGGGATAGAGAGTATGGGAGAAGGAGGGATGGAGAGAGGGAGAGAAGGAGGGAGAGAAAGAGGAATAGAGAGGGAGAGGCAGAGAGATAGAGAGAGGGAGAGAAGGAGGGATAGAGAGAGGAAGAGAAGGAGAGATAAAGAGTAAGAGAGAGAAGGAGGGATAGAGAGTAAGAGAGGTGAAGGGAAAGAAGAAAAAGAGCCCAATGCCATGCACTATGCCTCTATGTATTAGTACCCCATGAGCATACACCACTCCACCTGCGGCTCCACCTGGCCCAGGACCAGTACTGGGGAACTGGGGTGGGGGTGGTGAGGCCACATGTCCCACACTACCCATACATGCACACTCCACTCCTCCTGCACCTCCACCTGGAACAGGACCAACATGTGGGCATCAGGTGAGAGAGAGGGAGGAAAGGTGTAAGAGGAGAGGGAGAGGTATGGGAGAGTTGACTGAACTGACTGTAGAAAGAGAGAATAAAAGAAAGAAAGGAAGAAGTCCTGTATAACACAGAGGGTGTGATACATAGAAAGCTCAAGAGGGAAAGAAAGAGAAAGAGGTGAAGAAAGTGCAGAAAGAAGTGTACAGTATGTTATCTGCAGCCTGTGGGGCTCCATGCTCTCTCAGTAGTAATGAGTTGCAGTGTTGTTGTTGTTGTTGTTGTGTGTGTGTGTGTGTGTGTGTGTGTGTGTGTGTGTGTGTGTGTGTGTGTGTGTGTGTATGTGTGTTTGTGTGTGAAATAAACAAGCTGTGGTTTCATTCATTATTTAAAAAAACACTTTTATGGTCAATAGGTCACACAAATATATATATATACGTTTGTGTGTGCATGTGTGTGTGTGGTGTGTGTATGTGTGTGTGTGTGTGTGTGTGTGTGTGTGTGTGTGTCTGTCCAGTTTTCCTCTAATAGGCTAATTCATCAGGAGTGACACTCTTGGCTTGTTTGGGCTGAAGTGGCCTCACTGTCTCACTCTCACACACAAACTTTCATCACCCCATCCACTCTCTCCTCCTCTCCTCTCCACCACACCTTTCATCACCCCATCCACTCCCTCCTCTCCTCTCCTATGCACCACACCTTTCATCACCCCATCCACTCTCTCCTCCTCTCCTCTACTATGCACCACACCTTTCATCACCCCATCCACTCTCTCCTCCTCTCCTCTCCTCTAATGCCACACCATGTATCACTCCATCCTACATCCTCCTCTCCTTCTCACCTGTATCTTTCATACATCGGCCCATCCTTAATATACCTGTACTCCATCCTAATACACCTGTAATCCATCCTAATACACCTGTACTCCATCCTTAATACACCTGTACTCCATCCTTAATACACCTGTAATCCATTCCTAATACACCTGTACTCCATCCTTAATACACCTGTAATCCATTCCTAATACACCTGTACTCCTCCATCCTAATACACCTGTAATCCATTCCTAATACACCTGTACTCCATCCTTAATACACCTGTAATCCATTCCTAATACACCTGTACTCCTCCATCCTAATACACCTGTACTCATTCATCCCCGCCAGTCTTCAGCATGTTTTTTGTCAGTACACTCTTCCTCCACTCTCCTCTGACCTCTCTTCCCCTCTTCCTCTTTCTCTCTGGTTTCCCCTTCTGTCAGCTCAGGTTTCTCTCTTATCCTCATTCCTGACATAATTTCCGCTAAATCGCCATCATCCTCCTCTTTCCTCCACCTCTTTCATTCTCTTTCATCACTCAAGTTCAGCTTCTTGCTTCATCATTTCATCTTTGTTTGTTTCTTTTTCCCGACATACATTCTATTTTCATCACAAATCCCTTCCCCATTGCTCTGTTTCCCGTGAGCCTCCCTCACACTCAGTTCCCTCTGTGGGGCTGACAGTCCTGTTACCTCCATCACCTCCATACATACAGTATCTGTCTTGTTACCTCCATCACCTCCATACATACAGTATCTGTCTTGTTACCTCCATCACCTCCATACATACAGTATCTGTCTTGTTACCTCCATCACCTCCATATCTGTCTTGTTACCTCCATCACCTCCATATCTGTCCTGTTACCTCCATCACCTCCATATCTGTCCTGTTACCTCCATCACCTCCATATCTGTCCTGTTACCTCCATCACCTCCATACATACAGTGTCTGTCCTGTTACCTCCATCACCTCCATACATACAGTGTCTGTCCTGTTACCTCCATCACCTCCATACATACAGTATCTGTCCTGTTACCTGCATCACCTCCATACGTACAGTGTCATATCCCTCCAAATGCCTGTCCATGACATCCACACAGACAGTATCTTTGCTATTGCCTTGAGTTTTTGAGTGTGTGCTAGTTGTGTTATTGCCTGCAGTGCCGTTTGACTGTTCTAGTTATGTTATTCCCTGTGGTATTTCTCATTGGCTTTCAATAATCTGCTTATTCTGTCGTTCCCTCCCTCTCCCCTCCTTTTTCTTTCTCTTGCTCTTTTCCATTTTTATCATTCATCTCTCACTGTTCTCTCCTATTGTATATTCCTCTGTCTCTTTCTTGCATTATTTTCTGTTCTTTCTGTCTTTCTTTCTCTTTCTCTTCTCTCCTTCATCTTCTTTCCATTTTTATGTCTGTCTGTCTTTCTTTCTTTTCTCCTCCTCTTCCCCCCCTCCTCCATGTCTGCAGTCCCACTGGTAGCTATGCTTCGTCTGCGGAGCTGAGTCGCTGCAGCTCCCAACTGAGCGAGGAGTTCGCCGGCGACTATGGCGAGCGCGAACTCTACGACGAGAATGACTCCTACCACTCCTGCCACTCGTCCGTCAGCTACAGCAAGGGCTCGCCCGACTGGGACCCCGATGAGACGCACGTCGCCGGTGCCTACTCGGACGAGGGTGGCTACAGCAAAGATGGCGGAGAGGAAGGTGCACTGTACGAGGAGGAGGACGGTGACCTCCTCTATGGTGCGGACAATCTCTACGAGGGCGAGGAGGAGGAGGTCATGTACGAGGATGAGGAGCTGGACTACCCGCTGGACGGCACGCTCAGTGAGGACCAGGAGCCGCCCTACACACCCACGCCCACCGGCACCGCGTCCAGGACGCTCGACGTGCCCCCAGGCGGCACCACCAACACTTCCGCTGTCAACGCCGCCGCCTCTAGGCCCCCACTGGAGAAGCAGGCCTCCATGCACGAGCCCCACCCTCCACAAGGGCCAACTGCCCCAGGCCAGCCTCCTGCACAGAACCAGGCCCAGGCCCAGGGCCCAGCCCAGCCCGGACCCCCTCGCACTGCCCAGCCTCAGCAGTCCACCAAGCCCCCCACCCAGGCTGCGCCGCCACCACAGCCGACCTCCACGGGTCCCATCCCCTCCGTCCAGTCCTTCTTCGCCATGGCCAAGCCGCTAGCCGGGGTGTTCGGTCTGGGCATGTCCTCTAGCCCTCCCCAGCCCTCGGCACCTGCTCCCAAACCTGCCGCCCCAGCAGGCCAGCCTCCACCTATAGCCCAGCAGCAGCAGCAGCAGGCTCCACCAGGCGCTAATGCTGGACCAGCTGCCCAAGCTAATGCAGCTCCTGGTGGGCCTGGTGGTCCAGGGCTGCCCACTGGTGGTCAGTTGAAACCCACAGGCTC
>NC_055957.1:22716339-22736339 GCF_018492685.1 Alosa sapidissima | reverse complement strand
TCAACGCAGACTGCCTACAGAGTGAGTAGAGGGGGGTGGGGGGGGGGTGAGAGAGAGAGATGGAGAGAGGGATGAGAGACAGAGAGAAAAGGGTTAGATGGAAAGAGGGAATGAGATAAAGAGAGAAGTGCCAGGACCTGCTCAAAGCAGACTACCTACAGAAGAGAGATAGGGATCAGATGAGTCCATATTTAAGAGAGATAGGGATCAGATGAGTCCATATTTAAGAGAGATAGGGATCAGATGTCCATATTTAAGAGAGATAGGGCTCAGATGAGTCCATATTTAAGAGAGATAGGGCTCAGATGTCCATATTTAAGAGAGATAGGGCTCAGATGTCCATATTTAAGAGAGATAGGGCTCAGATGTCCATATTTAAGAGAGATAGGGCTCAGATGAGTCCATATTTAAGAGAGATAGGGCTCAGATGTCCATATTTAAGAGAGATAGGGCTCAGATGAGTCCATATTTAAGAGAGATAGGGCTCAGATGTCCATATTTAAGAGAGATAGGGCTCAGATGTCCATATTTAAGAGAGATAGGGCTCAGATTAGTCCATATTTAAGAGAGATAGGGCTCAGATGAGTCCATATTTATGAGAGATAGGGCTCAGATGAGTCCATATTTAAGAGAGATAGGGCTCAGATGTCCATATTTAAGAGAGATAGGGCTCAGATGTCCATATTTAAGAGAGATAGGGCTCAGATGAGTCCATATTTAAGAGAGATAGGGCTCAGATGAGTCCATATTTAAGAGAGATAGGGATCAGATGAGTCCATATTTAAGAGAGATAGGGATCAGATGTCCATATTTAAGAGAGATAGGGCTCAGATGAGTCCATATTTAAGAGAGATAGGGCTCAGATGAGTCCATATTTAAGAGAGATAGGGCTCAGATGTCCATATTTAAGAGAGATAGGGCTCAGATGAGTCCATATTTAAGAGAGATAGGGCTCAGATGAGTCCATATTTAAGAGAGATGGGGCTCAGATGAGTCCATATTTAAGAGAGATGGGGCTCAGATGAGTCCATATTTAAGAGAGATAGGGCTCAGATGTCCATATTTAAGAGAGATAGGGCTCAGATGAGTCCATATTTAAGAGAGATAGGGCTCAGATGAGTCCATATTTAAGAGAGATAGGGCTCAGATGTCCATATTTAAGAGAGATAGGGCTCAGATGAGTCCATATTTAAGAGAGATAGGGCTCAGATGTCCATATTTAAGAGAGATAGGGCTCAGATGTCCATATTTAAGAGAGATAGGGCTCAGATGAGTCCATATTTAAGAGAGATAGGGCTCAGATGTCCATATTTGCTCCAACGTTGTCAACTCTTTACATTTCCCTTTGCTTCAACTCTTCTTTCCATTTTCCTTTTCTCTTTCATACTTTTTCTTTATCCCACTCCTTATCTTCTTCTCATTTATTCTTTCCCTCTTTCTATCTCCCCTCCTCTCTCTCTCACTCCCTCTCTCCCTCCTTACCTCCACCCTTCCCTCTCTGTCTTCCTCTCCCTCTCTCTCCACCTCTCCATATTCTCGTTCCAGGAGCAGCGGAGAAGAGTTCTAAGCACGGTGCGGAGGACCGGACACAGAACATCATCATGGTTCTGAAGGACCGCATGAAGATCCGTGAGCGGAACAAGCCGGAGATCTTCGAGCTCATTCAGGAGGTGTTCGCCGTGGAGAAGGGAATCCATGGAGCGCAGATGAAAACAACCAAACAGAGTGTGCTCGATGGGACCTCCAAGTGGTCCGCCAAGATCAGCATCACAGGTGTGTGTGTGTGTGCGCATGAGTGCCTGTGGGTGTAGGTGTGGGTGTGTGTACTGTATGCATGTATGTCTGTGTGTTTTGTGTGTGTGTGTGTGTGCGCATGTGTGCCTGTGGGTGTAGGTGTGGGTGTGTGTACTGTATGCATGTATGTCTGTGTGTTTTGTGTGTGTGTGTGTGTGTGTGTGTGTGTGTGTGTGTGTGTGTGTGTGTGTGTGTGTGTGTGTGTGTGTGCATCGACTTGAACTTGTGTATGACTGTGTGTGTGTGTGCGTTAGCGTGTGTGTGTGTATTTGTGTGTGTGTGTATGTGTGTGTGTGTGTGTGTGTGTGTGTGCGTTAGCGTGTGTGTGTGTATTTGTGTGTGTGTGTATGTGTGTGTGTGTGTGTGTTTAACCCGTCTCTGTGCTGTGCTGTGTCAGTGGCGTGTGCACAGGGTCTGCAGGCGAAGGATAAGACCGGCTCCAGTGACCCCTATGTGACCGTACAGGTGGGCAAGACCAAGAAGAGGACCAAGACCATCTACGGCAACCTCAATCCAGTCTGGGATGAGAGCTTCCATTTGTGAGTTATCTTAAACACACACACACACACACACACACACACACACACACACTAACACACACACTAACACACACACTAACACACACACTAACACACACACTAACACACAAACAGACACCTAAAATAGAAACATACACCCAGGTGCAGCATAAACCCAGACTTTAGACACACACACAAATAGTAAAACAGTGCTTCATTTCACTGTTAGAATGTGGTGTCAAAATAAATGTGGCAGGAGTTTGCTCTCAACTAAGAGTGTGTGTGTGTGTGTGTACACCCAGTGAGTGCCATAACTCGTCCGACCGTATTAAAGTGCGTGTGTGGGACGAGGACGATGACATCAAGTCCCGTGTGAAGCAACGCTTCAAGAGGGAGTCTGACGACTTCCTGGGTCAGACCATCATCGAGGTGCGCACCCTCAGCGGAGAGATGGACGTCTGGTACAACCTTGGTGAGTGCCATGGAGAGAGAGGGGGGAGAGAGAAAGAGAGAGGGAGAGAGAGGGAGAGGGAGAGGGGGACATTTAAAACTCCTTTATTAAACCATTATTACACATTATCATAGTGTTACATCAGTATCCCGAAACCCACAAGGATTGTACATTCTCCCAATATTGAATGAGATGCCCCTCACACCTATGAGAGAGAGAGGGAGGAGGGGGGGGGGGGGGTAAGACAAGATGAGAGAGAGGAACAAAAAAGAGACAAGTCTTGACCTCTCATTATCATTCTACTGCTGTTTGAAAGAGAGTAAGAAAGGGGCAGGTAGAGTAAGAGAGGGGCATGTAGAGTAAGAGAGGGGCATGTAATAATAATAATAATAATAATAATAATAATAATAATAAAGCTTTATTTGTATTGCACCTTTCATACACAGAATGCAGCTCAAAGTGCTTTACATTTGAAGCATGTAACACAATAATAGTCAGTGAATCATTATCAATCACTTTTCTTTGCTGTTTATGATATACTCAGCAACATATCAAAAATATAGAAAATGACGTCATAAGACTGGCAGCCTTAACCCTCTTACCCCCACAAGCACGCCATATGACAACTGTGGCAAGGAAAAACTCCCATATTCCAGGAAGAAACCTTGAGCAGAACCTGACTTAATAGGGGGAGCCCATCTGCTTCTGGCTGGCTGCGCCCTCCAATAGTAGCAGATGTAGAATAATCTGAAAATGTAGTCTACAGGATAAGATGAGTTAACTAAAAGCTTTCCTGTACAGGTATGTTTTCAGATCTTTTTTAAAAATATTTACTGAACTCGCCTGCTTGATGTACAGAGGCAGGGTGTTCCATAGTTTGGGGGCATAATGGATAAACGCAGCTTCTCCACTTTGTTTGTGGAGCACTTTGGGTACGATTAAAAGATTAGAATTGGATGATCTAAGTTTCCTTTGTGGTTGATAAGATATTAAAAGCTCAGAGATATATGAAGGTGCTATGCCATTCAGAGCTTTGTAAGTACTTAACATAACCTTAAAATCAATTCTATAGGAAATAGGGAGCCAGCGCAGTTCAGCCAACACAGGGGTGATGTGTTCTCTCTTCTTAGTCTTAGTTAAAAGTCTAGCCACAGAGTTCTGTATGAGTGCCAATTTCTTTAGATGTTTTTTGGGAAGACCAGTGAAAAGTGCATTGCAGTAGTCTAACCTGCTAGTGATAAAGGCGTGAATTAGTTTTTCTGCATCTTGTTGAGTTAAAAAGGGCCGCACTTTGGCAGAGTAGAGTAAGAGAGGGGCATGTAAAGTAAGAGAGGGGCACATAGAGTAAGAGAGGGGCAGGTAGAGTACGAGAGGGGCATGTAGAGTAAGAGAGGGGCATGTAGAGTAAGAGAGGGGCACGTAGAGTAAGAGATGGGCATATAGAGTAAGAGAGGGGCATGTAGAGTAAGAGAGGGGCATGTAGAGTAAGAGAGGGGCATATAGAGTAAGAGAGGGGCATATAGAGTAAGAGAGGGGCATGTAGAGTAAGAGAGGGGCATATAGAGTAAGAGAGGGGCATGTAGAGTAAGAGAGGGCAGGTAGAGTAAGAGAGGGGCATGTAGAGCTGAAGAGAGGGGCATGTAGAGTAAGAGAGGGCAGGTAGAGTAAGAGAGGGGCATATAGAGTAAGAGATGGGCATGTAGAGTAAGAGAGGGCAGGTAGAGTAAGAGAGGGGCATATAGAGTAAGAGAGGGGCATATAGAGTAAGAGATGGGCATGTAGAGTAAGAGAGGGGCATGTAGAGTAAGAGAGGGGCATATAGAGTAAGAGATGGGCATGTAGAGTAAGAGAGGGGCATGTAGAGCTGAAGAGAGGGGCATGTAGAGTAAGAGAGGGCAGGTAGAGTAAGAGAGGGGCATATAGAGTAAGAGAGGGGCATATAGAGTAAGAGATGGGCATGTAGAGTAAGAGAGGGGCATGTAGAGTAAGAGAGGGGCATATAGAGTAAGAGATGGGCATGTAGAGTAAGAGAGGGGCATGTAGAGCTGAAGAGAGGGGCATGTAGAGTAAGAGAGGGCAGGTAGAGTAAGAGAGGGGCATATAGAGTAAGAGATGGGCATGTAGAGTAAGAGAGGGCAGGTAGAGTAAGAGAGGGGCATATAGAGTAAGAGAGGGGCATGTAGAGTAAGAGAGGGGCATATAGAGTAAGAGATGGGCATGTAGAGTAAGAGAGGGGCATGTAGAGCTGAAGAGAGGGGCATGTAGAGTAAGAGAGGGCAGGTAGAGTAAGAGAGGGGCATATAGAGTAAGAGATGGGCATGTAGAGTAAGAGAGGGCAGGTAGAGTAAGAGAGGGGCATGTAGAGTAAGAGAGGGGCATGTAGAGTAAGAGAGGGGCATGTAGAGCTGAAGAGAGGGGCATGTAGAGTAAGAGAGGGCAGGTAGAGTAAGAGAGGGGCATATAGAGTAAGAGAGGGGCATGTAGAGCTAAAGAGAGGGGCATGTAGAGCTAAAGAGAGGGGCATGTAGAGCTAAAGAGAGGGGCATATAGAGTAAGAGAGGGGCATATAGAGTAAGTGAGGGGCATGTAGAGTAAGAGAGGGGCATGTAGAGCTGAAGAGAGGGGCATGTAGAGTAAGAGAGGGCAGGTAGAGTAAGAGAGGGGCATATAGAGTAAGAGAGGGGCATGTAGAGCTAAAGAGAGGGGCATGTAGAGCTAAAGAGAGGGGCATGTAGAGCTAAAGAGAGGGGCATATAGAGTAAGAGAGGGGCATATAGAGTAAGTGAGGGGCATGTAGAGTAAGAGAGGGCAGGTAGAGTAAGAGAGGGCAGGTAGAGTAAGAGAGGGGCATGTAGAGTAAGAGAGGGGCATGTAGAGCTAAAGAGAGGGGCATATAGAGTAAGAGAGGGGCATGTAGAGCTAAAGAGAGGGGCATGTAGAGTAAGAGAGGGGCATATAGAGTAAGAGAGGGGCATGTAGAGCTAAAGAGAGGGGCATATAGAGTAAGAGAGGGGCATGTAGAGCTAAAGAGAGGGGCATATAGAGTAAGTGAGGGGCATGTAGAGTAAGAGAGGGCAGGTAGAGTAAGAGAGGGGCATGTAGAGTAAGAGAGGGGCATGTAGAGCTAAAGAGAGGGGCATATAGAGTAAGAGAGGGGCATGTAGAGCTAAAGTGAGGGGCATGTAGAGTAAGAGAGGGGCATGTAGAGTAAGAGAGGGGCATGTAGAGTAAGAGAGGGGCATATAGAGTAAGAGAGGGGCATATAGAGTAAGAGAGGGGCATGTAGAGCTAAAGAGAGGTGCGAATAAGAGGAATAGGAATAAAGATGAGATTGAAAATGAGGACTTGTGACTCCTATCCCAGCAAGAACAGTACACAGCTAATACACAGTTACATTCTGTGTATGTGTATTTATGTGTGTGTGTGTGTGTGTGTGTGTGTGTGTGTGTGTGTGTGTGTGTGTGTGTGTTTCAGATAAGCGTACTGATAAGTCAGCTGTGTCTGGAGCAATCAGGATGCACATCAATGTGGAGATCAAAGGAGAAGAGACTGTGTCCCCCTACCATGTGCAGTACACATGTCTACATGAGGTATGAGGAGAGACTGTGTGTGTGTGTGTGTGTGTGTGTGTGTGTGTGTGTGTGTTACGTGACCATAAATCATAAAGAATGGTTCAACATAACATAAGAAAAGTCGACGTAGTGAAAAGTTAACAAATTTAATAAAGTAAAGCTCCCAGACAGACGGAATAACGTGGCGGTGAAAATAATACAAAAATGTAAAAGAAACCCTTGGACTTACTGACTTAGATGGTATTAACAGAGACGGTTGATAAATATATATCATATATATATATATATATATATCATATATATCATCAATATATATCATATATATCATCCTTAATATACATATATAGCATAATATATATATGTATATTAAGGATCTTTGGTATTAACTTTCTACTCGCGTTTGAAAACAAAATACAGAAAAGTTTGTGAGTCTTCCGGTGTCTTCCTTGCCTACTCTAACTAAACCTATAATACAAAAGTGTCAACCTGTCACCAAGCCACCGCCAACGCAAGTACCATAAACTATAATATAAATTAAAATAATTAAGCCATGTGATTAACGTTACGAGTAAGTGTTAACACAAATAACAAAGTGCCGACGAAAGCACGTCTCGACAAAGCGCCCAGTAACGAGGAAGTGCGGCGAGGGGATGGGAGAGGCTGACAGGATGGATTGGAGGCGGCTTATATAGCAGGAGGACCAGCCCCCTGAATCAGCGCACGCACAGCTACCTGCAGAAACAGAACACAAAAAAAAAGCACAAGCACCGTTCTACTCCCCCTACAGGTGGAACAACGTAACTGTGTGTGTGTGTGTGTGTGTGTGCGTGTGTGTGTGTGTGTGTGTGTGTGTATGTACACTGCTCCCCGAGCGCCGCTGTAGCAGGCAGCTCACTGCGTCGGGATTAGTGTGTGCTTCACCTCACTGTGTGTTCACTGTGTGCTGAGTGTGTTTCACTAATTCACGGATTGGGATAAATGCAGAGACCAAATTTCTGTCACGGGATCAAAAGAGTATATATACTTATACTTATACTATATGTATGTATGTGTGTGTGTTTGTGTGTCTGTCTGTCTGTCTCTGTGTGTGTGTATGTATGTGTGTGTGTATGTATGTGTGTGTGTGTGTGTGTGTGTGTGCATGTAAGCATATGCAGTGCACATATTTACATGAGGTACTAGGAGTGTGTGTATGTATGTGTGTGTGTGTGTGTGTGTGTGTGTATGTCCACTAAATTTCTGAACTAACTTCCACTCTCTCCTCCTCTCTCTCCCTCCCTCCTCCTTTTCTTCTCCTCTCCTCTCCTCTCTTCCTCCTATCACCCCCTCTCCTCCTCCTCCTCCTCTTTTCTGCAGCACATCTTCCACTACATGACGGAGGAGAAGAATGCTGGGGCAGTGGTCATCCCAGACGCTAAGGGCGATGACGCCTGGAAGGTGTACTACGACGAGACGGCACAGGAGATTGTGGACGAGTTCGCCATGCGCTACGGTGTAGAGTCCATCTACCAGGCCATGACGTAAGTCTGTCTCTCTCTCTCTCTCTCTGTTTTGCTCCCTGGTCCCATCGACCTGCTCTCATTCCTCTGACAATACTTCAATATCTCACCCAGTGACACAAGTAGGGATGGGCATCGTTGAGAAATTATCGATATCGATGCCGTTGTCGATTCTGCTTGTCGATGCGATTCCTTATCGATTCCCATATCGATTCCTGTACCATTTGCTGAACACTTATAGGATGGCTTTGAGAGTTGTTGGCTTTTAATGTCTAATTTAAAGTGGTTTTAGAGAATGAATATCAAGTGTGCAATAACAGTACGGAAGTTGAATACTTTAAAATTTCTAAAAAAGTAAACATTTCTAAAACAAAGCTTTGTATTGGAATCGTTAGTGGAATCGTTAACGTTTGGATGTGTACGATTTCGATGGATCGGAACATTTGGAACCGGTTCCTTACCGATACCTGGAACCGATTCCCAAGCCTAGACACAAGTATGGACCTGAGAGTTCAGTACGAACTATCCAGAGACTAAATACTAAGTCAGGTTTTGCTGTAACACAGTCGATTCTCATGTGAGATGACAGTACCACATCTGTTTTTAATGTCAGGCCTGTGTGTTCAGAGCCCCATTGGATGGGCGTACCTGGAGTAAATGTTGTGGTCACTCCTAGAGCCGCAGTTAGTTCCAGGGCTGGACACTAATTACTGCTCCTCTAGTGTTAGAGTGATTTAGCACCAGCCACTCTCACTACTCATCTTAACAGCACAAAATGGAACAAATTCCATGATATTTATATCCACAAAGGGGTATGCACTACACACACATACGCACACACACTCTCATACACACATATACTGTACACACTTATACATACACACATTCACACACACACATGCATGCACACACACACACATTCACACAAATGTATTGTTGCTCAGTGTGTATTCAACCTTGGCCAGCACAAGAACAAGGGAAAGCAAGCGAGGGACAGAGAGAGATAGAGAGAAAGAGAGAGAGAGAGAGAGAGAAAGGGACAGAGAGAGAGAGATGGGGAGGTGGGGAGAGAGAGGCTAATGTCATTACTGTGAGTTAATAGGCTAATTAATTTCCTGTAAGATGTACACCTCAGACATAATTGTGATTCATTGACTCAAATAGTTACCACAGCAACAGGAAGCAGGGCAGTGAACGCACTGTAGGTCACCTGAAGCAAGAACACACACACACACACACACACACACACACACATAGACCAGGGCTGCCCAATGAACAAGCAGTAGATGGATCTGTTGAAAGTGGGACCCTTCTGTCTGTGTCAGCGTAGAAAAGGGCATTATGCTGCCTTTGCTGTTTTGTTGACTGACATGTAATAGTTCCCTAGATCCTACCCACATCTAACCTTTGTGTGTGTGTGTGTGTGTGTGTGTTTTTCTCCCTCTCAGTCATTTTGCGTGCCTGTCATCTAAGTACATGTGCCCGGGTGTCCCTGCGGTCATGAGCACGCTACTGGCCAACATCAATGCCTACTACGCCCACACCACCCAGTCCTCCAACAATGTCTCTGCCTCCGACCGCTTCGCTGCGTCCAACTTCGGGGTCAGTGCACCTCTGGTGTCCTCTCAATCACACACACACACACACACACACACACACACACACACACACACACACAACTACATTACACATGGAGTAGAGAGTTAATTTAAGTGTGTCCTATTGGGACTTATGTGTTTACATTATGCTTTGATGGATACATCTGTGTTTGTCTGTGTGAGTGTGTGTGTGTGTGTGTGTGTGTGTGTGTGTGTGTGTGTGTGTGTGTGTGTGTGTGTGTGTGTGTGCCTGTGTGTGTAAACACCTGTGCGTGTGTTTCTGTTTACAGAAAGAGAGGTTTGTGAAGCTCCTGGATCAACTGCACAACTCCCTGAGGATTGACCTCTCCATGTACAGGGTAGGCCACTGATACTCCCTCTGAGGCCTCTCCAAGTGTCCTTCAAAAAAAGACTCACACTCATGCATTGATCCACATACAGTAGTCTTCTGTACAGTGTAGGCTGCTGAGCCGCCTTCTAAGGCCTCTAAGGCTGCTCCTTAAAGCAGCGGTAGTGTCCTTTAAACAGTGTTTCCCATACATTGACTTATTTGTGGCGGCCCACCACAATTTCAACATTGACCACCACACAATGATTATCAATGTTGTACTATTTCAATTGTATGGAATTCTTTCATTGTAGAGATATGTGCACCTTTGTAAAGCCTCTCCTTGTTTCTCTGTCTGTCAACGAACCTACATGCATGTTGAAAGGCAACATTAATAATCCTGCAAGGTATAGAAGATGGCAGTATCTATGCAACCTGTTTATTTTATTGAATCATTCACAATTATTCTCTCTTTCTCTCTCTTTATCTCACTCTCTTTCTCCCTCTCCATCTCTGTCACTCTCTCCCTCAGAATAATTTCCCTGCCAGTAGTCCAGAGAGACTGCAGGATCTGAAGTCCACAGTAGACCTGCTGACCAGTATCACCTTCTTCAGGATGAAGGTAACACAAACACACACAGACACACACACACACACAGACCAGCATTACCCCTACTTCTGTTTGTGTTACTTTCTGAAGGTACTACAAACACACACACACACACACACACACACACACACACACACCAGCATTACCTTGCTGTGACAGGAGGGCTGCACCCAGCTGTGAATGCCTCAGTTCATTACACTGGCCCGGTATTAATAAATGACCTCATGTTTCTTTATGTTTATGGTGCTTCTGCACAAATCTGATTTAACACTGTAGCAGTATAACTTCAAATTGATTACATGGGTGTTCCAGGTTTTGATATGTGTTTCCATGATTGCCCCCTCTCCCAAACACACACACACACACACAGGTCCAGGAGCTGCAGAGTCCCCCAAGGGCGAGCCAGGTGGTAAAGGACTGTGTGAAGGCCTGTCTCAACTCCACCTACGAGTACATCTTCAACAACTGCCACGAGCTTTACGGCCGGGAGTACCAGACCGACCCGGTGAGACACACTACAGCAGCCCAGCACTCACACACACACAGTGTTCACTCACTCACACTACAGCAGCCCAGCACTCACACACACACAGTGTTCACTCACTCACTTACTCACACTACAGCAGCACAGCACTCACAAACAGTGTTCACTCACTCACTCACTCACTCACTCCATGGGTACTAGCATCGCTCACTAGCACATCTCTTAAGGCGCTAAAACCCATGGGTACTAACATCTCTCACTACCACATCTCTTAAGGTGTTGGGTAATAGCATCTCTCACTAGCACATCTCTTAAGGCGTTGGGTACTAGCATATTCACTAGCACATCTCTTAAGGCGTTGGGTACTAGCATATTCACTAGCACATCTCTTAAGGCGTTGGGTACTAGCATATTCACTAGCACATCTCTTAAGGCGCTAAAACCCATGGGTACTAGCATCTCTCACTAGCACATCTCTTAAAGGGGTATTCCACCATTTGGGGAATTAGGCTCATTTCCACCTCCCCAAGTTAAACAATTGATTTTTACCTTTCTCTAGTTCATCCAGCCGTTCTGTGAGTCTGGCGATACCACTTTTAGCTCCAGCCTAGCATAGATCATTGAATCGAATTCGACCATTAGTATCTCGCCTTCTAGCATCACGCTTAAAAGTGACTAAGATTTCCGGTAATTTTCCTATTTGAAACTTGTCTCTTCTCAAGTTAGAAAGTGTAATAAGACTAACGGAAAATGAAACATGCTGATTTTACATGGAACTATACTCTCATTCCGGCGTAATAATCAAGGAACGTTGGTTGTACCATGGGCGCAGCAGCACAATATCACGCAGCACCTGAAAATAGTTTTAGTTTTTTTACAATTTAGTCAAATGAGTGCACAATTTACTAAAATGAGCGTGCATTCTCTCGATACACAAAAATATCTTGCAATGACACATCCTGGGCTCCGTATCTGACACACATGCTTTGAAGAGTTTTTTTTTCCTGGTCTGTTTTGCTAAGTCTCTCTCAGGTTTTTTGGAGTGACTGTTTAGTAGTAGTAAACTCACGGTCTGCTTAAAATAGGAGGCTTGCGCTAGCAGGTCACCGCCTTAGCGCTTCCAGCGCATCGATTCCCAGGACTACAAACAAAGTGTTGCCACCGTAGTGTCTCGTTTGTGTGTTGCGATGGCGATGTTGCACCTGAGGCCTGAACAGGTCCTGCTGAGGTGGGAGAACAGGCTTGAGTGGGTCCTTCTAAATGAGTTATTGATTTGGCCCGCAGACAATGAGCATGTTCCGATAAAATAGCATTTGCAGCAGTTTTCGGCCTCCTGTGATCTCTGTCTTTGTCTATGTGTGTAGATTAAATCTATGTGTTTGTGTGTGTGTCTGTGATATTGAGAGAGAGAGAGATCTTAGTTATCATATTTTTAGCAGTATACCAGCATTTTTCCGTGGTGTGGTGTGTGTGTGTGTGTTTTCTGGAAGTGAAATTACTTTATTTATAATGGCATCTGGTTGTTGTTTTTTCCAGTCAAAGTCGGCTTCTTCTGAGGAGCAGGGACCCAGCATCAAGAACCTGGACTTCTGGTCCAAACTAATCACCCTCATCGTGTCCATCATTGAGGAAGACAAGAACTCATACACACCCTGCCTCAACCAGTAAGAGTTTGACACACTCACACATAGACACACGTCCTGTCTCAAAGAATATAGCGCACACACACACACACACACATGCAATCCTACATGCTGTCTCACAATCTTTCAAGCATACAGTCTCAACCACTGCTAGTAAATATGTGGATGGACAAGCAGACACACACACACACACACACACACACACACACACACACACTGTAGTTGTACACAATGGAGTAAGCCCTCATAGCAACTGAGTGTGAGCCATAACTCTACATTACATTAACGTTTGGATGTGTGAATTACCTGAGTTAATACTAATGAAAATGTTGTAGTGCCTTCCAGTAAGTCACTTCGGACGCCTCAGGGGTTTCAATAGTTTGTTCGTTCGTTTATTCCAGTATTTCGTTTCGTTCGTCTCTATAAATAAACTGACAAGTAACAAATACAAATACAAGTACAACTGAAAACCATATGCCTGCTGGCGTTCCAACATCGAGTTCCAAAACCAACTACCCAAGGATTCCTCCTTTCTCTACCTATATGCCACTAATTGGCACAGGTGTGCAATTTAACTCCTTATGTGCCAAGGCCTTCCAAGGCCACAAGGTCATGTCACCAGCAGGGGTCATTAAATCAACTTAATCACGAAAAAGTAATGAATGGCTCCTACACACCGGCCCTCTTATTGCTACCGGCTAAATAGGTACAATAACAAACTAAACTAAACACATGGAGCCATACATCACAATAACAATATACACAGTAAACACGTGGAGCCATACATCACAATATACACAGTAAACACGTGGAGCCTACATCACAATTCATTCAAGACCATATCACATGCAATAGCCCTTTTTTTTTTTTCCCTCCCACCGAGAGAGGCATTGTCCATTTCAGTGTGTATGTGTATTTGTATGAATGTGCGCATGTGTGTACGTTGCAAGACATTTCTTGCTCGGATAGTCCATAGTCCATGGTGCGCGTGTAAAGATCAGTATACATGTTAGTTCCTACAAGGTAAAATAAACATTACATATACATTGGACATTCATATCTACATGTCATTTTCCGACAATAAGCAAACCTTTGTGATCGGTCTGTCTATAACACTTGTCTTTGTTTTTAAAATCAAACTACGAACAATTCCCTTTGAATCTTTCTTTGTGTCAATAACTCTCCCCAACATCCAAGATCCCCTAGGGGCAGTAGGGTCTGCAATTAACACAATGTCACCATTTGCGTAGTTTCTTTTCTTTTTAAACCATTTTTGTCTTTCTTGTAGGTTTGGAAGATACTCTCTAACCCATCTTTTCCAAAATATATCAGCTAAGTATTGTATTTGCTTCCATTTGCGTCTACTATACACATCTGATTTCTGAAATAAGCCAGGCGGTAATGTGGGTTGCCCTTTGAGAAGTAAAAGGTGGTTGGGCGTTAGAGGTTCGAGGTCATTTGGACTATTTGAATTTGTGGTAAGTGGGCGACTATTCATTATGGCTTCTACCTCACAGATGAAAGTGTGAAGGGATTAATCATCTAATATCTGATCCTTTGTCAGTGATAAAAGTATTTGTTTGACCTGTTTTATTAACCTCTCCCATACTCCTCCAAAGTGTGAAGCGGCAGGTGGGTTGTAAGTCCATTTTATGCCTTTTTGTTGCAGAGCAACTTGGAGTTTGTTGCTTTGGTTCCACTCCTTTATGGCATTCTTTAACTCACGGTCAGCTGAAGTCAGATTGGTGCCATTGTCAGATCTTATTTGCCGCACTTGCCCTCGTCTGCTTATGAATCTGCGGATTGCGTTGATACATGAATCAGTGTCAAGTGAATTGGCTATTTCCAAATGTATCGCTCGAGTTGTGAAACATGTAAAAATGACACCATATCGTTTCACTTCACTGCGTCCTCTTTTTACTGTAATTGGACCAAAGAAGTCTGCTCCAACAAAGGTAAATGGTGGTAAATCTGGTGTTATTCTTTCTTTTGGCAAGTCGGCCATCTTTTGTTCTCCTAAGTTTGAATGTAGGCGTCTGCAGAACACACACTCAGACCGTATCTTTCTAGCAAGGGAATTTGCTGCTGGAATCCAGTACTGCTGTCGCAGTTTGGCCAACATATGGTTCCTTCCACAGTGGCCTAGTTGTTCATGGATGTGTTTTAACACAAGTTTGGACACATGATGGTGTTTTGGAAGAACCACAGGATGTTTTCGGTCCTCTGGCATAGCCATTCTGCTTAATCGCCCTCCTGTACGAAGTAATCCATCTTGCAGAATAGGATCAAGCTTACGAATGTGGCTCTGACGACTGACATGAGCGTTTTCCTTTTGCGAGGTTTTGATTTCTTCTGGAAATGCCTCCATTTGAGTAAAGCGTACAATTGCATTTTCTGCTCTTTTGACATCTTCTAAAGTAATCTGCTGTACATTCATGCATTTTTTAACTGTTTGCATTTTTCTTTCCATCAGACATTGTTTCTCTGCATTTGAGTTCTTAATACTCATGTTGGTAAGTATTTCCTTTCTTTTCTGACTTAGTTGCAAGAGTATGTCTTTTAGCTTAAGTAGCCATGCTACTGCTCTGGTTAGATTGTTCCAATTTGAGTGATGGTGTATGAATGTGTGAGTAGGATTTTGTTCTTCCTTTACAATTAAGTTCATGCTAAGAACATCCTTCTTCACTTCCACATCATCATCATCTTCTTCTTCTTCTTCTTCTTCTTCATGTGTTTGTATGGTAATGTCAGAATTTGTCCATTCAGATTCCTGACATTTGAGAAATTCTGGACCATTCAGCCAAACTTTCGAATTCAGAAGAGCACTGGCCTTGAGACCACGAGACGCACAATCAGCTGGATTTTGTTTAGTGTTTATGTATCTCCATTGTTTTACCTTGGTCATTTCTCTGATTGCGTTCACTCTATTGGCCACAAAGGTTTTAAATCTTTTGTTCTCATTCTGAATGTACTTCAATGTTGACGTACTATCTGTCCGGAAAATGGAGTTCTCAAGAGCAAGTTGTAACTCTGCTTTGATCAGTCTATCCATTCGTACTGCAAGCACTGCTGCAGTGAGTTCCATTCTTGGCATTGTAGTTTGTTTCAATGGTGCAACTCGGGATTTCCCCATTAGAAATGAGGTGTGCACTTCATGTCCTGAATTTGAGAGACGAACGTACGTAACACAACCATAACCACTTTCAGACGCATCACTAAAGTGATGTAGTTGTGCAGATGTTATCGGACCAAAGTTCTTTGGCTTGAAACATCTGTTGACACTGAGCTCTCCAATGCAACTTAGACCTGCCATCCATTCATGCCACAGCTGCGTGTAGTGGTCTGGTAGGTCTTTGTCCCAGGCATAATTCTGCTTGCAAAGATCTTGCAGAATGTTCTTAGCAGTAAGGACGAATGGAGAGATGAAGCCAAGAGGATCGTATACCGAGGATATGATGGACAGTATTCCCCTTCGAGTACATGGCTGCTGTTTCAGGCTCACTGCAAAGGTGAGTTTGTCTCTTTCTATGTGCCACTGTATGCCAAGAGTTCTTTCTGTAGGAAGATCGCTGGATTCCAAGTCGAGGTCTTTGACCTCCTTTGCTCTGGCTGCTTGTGGGATGGACATTAGGACAGTTCTGCTGTTACTTATCCATTTGTGCAAACGAAAGCCTCCCATTGAGCAAGCTCTTTCAAGCTCTTTGCACAACGTCACAGCATCAGCTTCAGTGGCCACCGATTTCAAGCAATCATCCACATAAAAATCTTGCTTAATTGTTTCCACTGTTTCATGCAAAAAGAGATCTTTGAAATCTTCGGCAGTTTGTTTGAGGGCGAAACTTGCACAACTTGGCGAAGATGTTGCCCCGAATAAGTGCACTGTCATTCTGTGTTCTTTCAATGGTTGACCTGAGTCACCATTTGGCCACCATAGAAAACGCAAAAAGTCCACATGGTTCTCCATAACTCTCACCTGGTGAAACATGCTTTCCACATCTGCCATAAGGGCGATTGGCTCCTGGCGGAAGCGCAACAGGACGCCTATCAGGTTACTGGTGAGATTTGGACCTTGTATCAATTTGCTGTTCAAGGATGTTCCCTGGAAGGATGCGGAACAATCGAATACAACTCTCAGGGAGCCCTTCTTTGGATGGTGCACTCCGTGATGTGGAATGTACCACACCTTTCCACTTTGGGTTTCTAGTTCATCAAAAGGCACCGCTTCTGCGTGGCCCTTTTCAAGCATTCCTTCTAGAAATGCAGTATATTCTTTATGATATTGTTCATTCTTTTCAAATTTTCTTTTCAGAGACATAACACGCTGCTGTGCCTGTTGGTAGTTGTTTGGCATCATTAAGTCATTTTCTTTAAAGGGTAACGGTAAGTAATAATGACCATTTCTTAGTTCCTTTGAACTTTCCATCACAGACATGAACTGTTTGTCTTCAACTGACATCTCGGATTTCTCCTCAGCTGCCAGTTCTGGAAAATCCTGATGATACTGTTTAATCAACAAGTCATTCAAATCTGCTACAGATATGCGATTAACTACGGTACATGAGTGACTTCCTTGCATTTGACATGTTTCTTGCATGAGCCCATTGATGACCCATCCTAAGGGTGTTCGAACAGCATATGGCCCATTACCTCTACTGTTTATCACCTTCCAAGGCTCCATAAGCTTTGCAGCATTTGTGCCTATTAACAACTCAATCTCAGCGTCCAATTGTGGAATTTTCACCTCACGTAAGTATTTCCATTTGTCTATTGATTCTTGTGTTGGTATGTGTCGTTTTGAAACTGGTAATTTCGTTTGAGTGTAGACCTCTGGGAGTTTATGGTACAGCAGGCCTTCCATATTGCTGACTTCAAGACCAGAGACTATACTGCTGTGGACATTTTTCTCCTGTCCCATTGTGCACAAGAGTATTGTGGTGTTTTTACCAGAGATGTTTAACTTTCTTTTCAATGAGTCTGTGCAAAATGTAGCTGAGCTACCGGGATCCAGAAATGCATGAGTATTTATGACTTTGTCTGAATTTGAGACTTTTACTTTCACTGGGACGATAGCAAGAGTGCATTGTTTCGATTTACCGACGCCTATTGGATCATCATCATTTACAGATACCATAGCACTACTCAGTGGTTTGTTTCCAGTTGCGACGCAGTCATCTTTAATTCCATCTTTTTCTTTGCCAGTGTGAATGTGAAGGATGGTTGGGTGAGACAGAGAACATGTTTCACATTTCATTCTGTTTTTGCAGGTTTTGCTAACATGTCCCTTTGTTAGACAACCAAAGCACATCCCATTTACTTTCAGGAATTCTATTTTCTCACTGTTTGGTTTGGACTTAAACTTTTCACAATTTCCAAATGTGTGATTTCTTTCACAGAATAAGCAAGGCTTTTCAAGAGCACACTTATTTGTATTCAGTTTGTGTCCATATTGTGACTCGTTCCTTTTTATTTCAGGTGCCTGAGCAACTGTAGTGGCAAAGCTGGTCCTCCCACTAGGTTTGGTGAATGTTTTTTGTGGTTTAGATCTTGACACTACTTTGCTCTCCGTTGGGTTGATGATGTCACCAAATATTGGATCTAGCATTGCTCTAGACTGTCTTTCAATAAAGTCTACCAAGTCCTTGAATGTTGCTCTGTGTTTGTTATCTTGCATGCTACACACATTTGCTCGCCATCTATCTCGCAGCCTAAATGGAAGTTTAGACACAATGAGTCTTAAGTTGGTGGAACTTTCAAGCTCTTTTAATCCATCAATGTCTTGCATTGTATTGTAGCAGCTATGTAAAAAGAGAGCATAAGATCGCAGCCCATTGCCATCTTCTGGTTTGATGGTTGGCCAGTTCAAGGCTTTATTCATGTAAGCAGATGCTATTTTATAGCTGTTCCCAAAACTGTATTCTAGCTGCTTTTTAGCTTCCTTATACGCGACGGTAGGATCCATATGCATAAAGCTACTGACAAGGCTTCTGGGTTGGTCCCTTGTATACTGTTGTAAGTAGTATAGCCTGTCATCCATATTTGTAGTTTTATTCTCAACACATTGCTCAAATGCTTTGATGAAAGTCCTATATTGAAGAGCATCACCATCGAATATGGGAATTTCTCTATCTGGCAGAAGAGAGAGTGTTTGTTGTTTCACTAACATCTCAGTGATTTGAGTTTGTCTTTTTAATAGATCAGTGACGCTTGTATCATTGCCATTTGGGTGAATCTGGCTTCCTATTGGCACTGAGACGCTCAAATTTGCATTTTGTTGTGCACCTACAGTTTGCCTAGGTCCAGTTCGAGGAGCTGATCCTTCTCTCTGCGATCTCACTGGTCTTTGTACTGTTGCAGGGGTGTTATATTCCGTTGGTGTACCGTATTTGTATATGCCCGACACTGAACGTTGGTCTTCAGCTTCTCTGAATATTCTAACCTTTGCCTCTGCAGCAGCAAGTTCGGAATCTATGACCATTTTTTCTCTTCGTGCTTTTAATTTTGCGAGGATATTTGCTTCTTCGATATCAAGGTCAATTTTGTCATCCAAAGCCTGCGCCTTTGCTCTAATAGCCGCACATTCTGCTTCGGCCTTTAGATGAGCGAAAGATTCTCGTGACGCGCAACTGAGAGCACTTGTTGCTTTGCAGCTATGCGTGACACTGTGCGCTGTTTGAGATGCGCTATCTTGAGGCTTAACAATATCGTCCTGATCCTCTTCTTTGTCATCATCTTTATCAACCTCGAGCCATTTTATGACACCTTCTAAGAAGCTTTTGAACAGGTTATATTTGGGTTGGTACCAGTCTAAGTTATCGGCCTCCTTTTCATATGCATCTTTAGTTAATTGTTGTACAGTTGCTTGTAAACTAATAAACTCAGCGAAAAATCCATCAAACAAGTTAATTTGTTTCCTAACAGTTTCTTTGTCCTGTCCGGCTTCAATAAGACTATTGATTTCATTTCGTTTGCGTGTTAAAACACCAAGCTTCCCCCTACGTGTTGCAATTAACTTAAACAGTTCTTTTTCATCGGACAAATCCTGCTCTACAGGCTCTTCGTCGGCGGACATTTTTCAAAGATTAACTCAAAAGTTCAACACACAAAAGATCGACAATATTTCAAAGTCAACACATCAACGAGGAGATAAACGCAAGTGAAAAGGCCCATTCAGTTTGTGGTGTAAGCACGGCGGCTCACGTTAAGTCATTGTATGAGCTCAGCGGCCCATTCAATTCAGCGTTTTACTCACAAACGTCCAAAGATAAAGGTTAAATCCTCAAATCCTTCCAGCGGGAAACGTGTATAATCCACAAACTTTAGGGAATGCAGCTCACAATCTTCTAAGTATCCTATGAGTAAATCCGTAAATCAAACTTCCCAAACGCAGGTAACTTCCAAATATTCCGATGCAGTTTCAACTTTCCAATAGCAGAAGGTTTTCAACGCTGTAGTGCCTTCCAGTAAGTCACTTCGGACGCCTCAGGGGTTTCAATAGTTTGTTCG